>NW_022589711.1:46766931-46980574 GCF_004348235.1 Phoca vitulina
CAGGATCATGACCTGAGCCGAAGGCAGTCGCTTAACCAACTGAGCCAACCAGGCGCCCATAATCAAGTAAAATTTTAAAAAAATGTTTCTCCAATTTTGTATCATCTATCTATCTATCTATCTATCTATCTGTCTATCGTCTATCTATCTAAATGGCTGGTTGAAAATTGGTTGATAAGATAGTATTCAATATATAATCAGGACATTAGCATTATGGGGCTTACGTTAGAATCTTGGCTAATGTCTACAGGATGTAGCTGATAATACATATTTCCTCAGTTTCATTTAGGGTTCATGTGGTTAAAGGGGGGGACAAATTTTAGATTTGCATTAATATCTGCAATTGCAAGAGAAAGTTTCTAATATATTTTGATATTGTTGGAAGGAAGAAAATAAACATAAACATTTTACTGAACTTACTTATTTGTGATCATTTGGATTCTAAATTATCTAAATTCTAGATGTAGATTGGCCTGAAATTTTATTTCATATTTTCGTGTGAAGAAATTTCTGGGAAATATTTAAATTTCTTAATATCAAAGTAATTTCTAAGAAATTCAGAAGCAATCACTAATATAATCCCTATGTTAATCAAAATGTATTCTATTCCTTAAACTAGCTGATAGGAGGACCTCTCCCTAGCATGACTTTTTCTAAAGCATTATTTTTAATGTAAATGGGACTTACAATGTTTGATGTGCTTTTCTTTCAAAACTATACATCAGACTGTTCCAATTCTGAAGAACTTTTTTTTTCTTTTCATTTTGCCTGGATTGTTATGGTTTGATTTAGTTAGAACTTGAAACCATTTATTGCTTTATTTTAAATTGGGGCATCAGGGGCACCTGGGTGGCTCAGTCGTTAAGGGTCTGCCTTCGGCTCAGGTCCTCGGATGGAGCCCCACATCGGGCTCCCTGCTCAGCAGGAGGCCTGCTTCTCCCTCTCCCACTGCTTGTGTTCCCTCTCTCATTGTCTCTCTCTCTCTGTCAAATAAATAAAAATAATAAATAAATAAATAAATAAATAAATAAATAAATAAATAAATAAATTGGGGCATCATAGTATTTTGCTGAAAAGGGCTCTCAACTGTACTTTTTAAACAGCTTTATTATTGAGGAATAACGGAATACAATTAGAGTACTGATTGTGTTTTCTTACTTTCTAGATTCTTGACGCTCTGGAATTTGTGACCTTAATCCTGGAGGTGGGAGGTAATTCCTAGAGATAGCAAACAACTCCCCTGTGAGCATACTTTGGATGTACAAACCAACAAATCCAGAGCCCTCACCCCCAATTACCTTCTTTGTTAAACTCCCACACACCAAGCCAATACTCCCCTGCCCTAAATCACCCCAGAGCCAGGTACTGGGTAGCCAGTGACCACTTTTATATCCCAGAGCCCACCAAAATTACTCAAACTATCCAATCCTAAATGTGTCAGCTACCTACCTGCCTCGCCCATCCCTTCCCATTAAAACTTCAGTAATGGCTCTGGGCCATGTTCTCCCCTCTTCCTCTTCTGCCTCCTGACCGACGCTGGTCCTTCCCCACTTGGCCCTGAGTGGCATGCCATGCCTCCTGTTTCTAGGGAGCTGTCAGCATAAACTTCTTCCTTCGTGACTATCATTTCTGTGTGTGTGTGTATCTTACCATTTCTGTGCCTCTGTTTAACCTTACTAATTAAAACAAATTAGTACATTTTTAGAACAACTACATGTATTTAAAGTGTAAAATTTGGGAAGTGTTGACACATGTATGTACTGTGAAGCCATCACCACAAACAAGATAATGAACGTATCCATCACGTCCAACAGCTTCCTCAAGCTGCTTCATAAGACCTCCTTCCCACGCATCCCCCCACCCACAAACCCCACCCAAAGGCAACCACAGATCTGCTGTCATTATAGATTACTTTGCATTTTCAGTAATTACATATATATGAAATAGTATACTATGCACTCTTCTTGTCTGGTTTATATATAAATTATACATAAAATATATTAGTTATACATATATGAAATACTACACTATGTACTCTTTTTGTCTGGTTTCTTTCACTCAGCATCTTTATTTTGAGATTCATCCATGTTACTGCATGTATCAATAGTCCATTCTTTTTTTTTTTTTTTTTTTTAAAGATTTTATTTATTTATTTGAGAGAGAGAGAACACACGAGAGGGGTTAGGGTCAGAGGACGAAGCAGACTCCCTGCCGAGCAGGGAGCCCGATGCGGGACTCGATCCCGGGACTCCAGGATCATGACCTGAGCCGAAGGCAGTCGCTTAACCAACTGAGCCACCCAGGCGCCCTCAATAGTCCATTCTTAAAAAAAAAAGTTCATTCTTTTTATTGCTGAGTAGTATTCCATTGTATGGTTATACTACAATTCATTTATAGAATCACCTCTTGGTGGACATTTGAGTTGTTTCCAGTTTGGGGCTATTTACAAATTAAGCTGCTATGAATATTCATGTGCATGTTTTTTTTTTTTTTTTTATGGCCATACGCTTTCATTTCACTTGGGTAAATAACTAGGAGTCCAGTAGCAGGTTCATATAGCAAGTATATGTTTAACTTTACTTATTTATTTATTTATTTATTTATCAATGTCTTTATTAAATTTTAATTCCAATTAGCTAACATACAGTGTTATATTAGTTTCAGGTGTACAATATAGTGATTCAACAGTTCCCTACATCACCCAGCGCTCACCACAGCAAGTGCACTCCTTCATCCCCATCACCAATTTCACCCATCGCCCCACCCACCTCCCCTGTTTAACTTTTTAATAAACTGCCACACTGTTTTACAAAGTGATCGTATCATTTACATTCCCACCAGCAGTATATGATAGTTCTAGTTGCTCCATATCTTCAACAGGTGACATGGTCAGTACTTTTAATTTTAGTCATATTAATAGGTGTATAGTAGTATGTTGTGATTTTAGTTGAATTTCCTAATGACCACTCACATTGTGCATCTTTTCATGTGCTTATTTTGCCATCCATTTATGTTCTTTGATGAAATCTATTTAAAATCTTTGCCCATTTTTGTTGTCATTTCCTTATTATTGAAATTTGAGAGTTTTTATGTGTTCTAGATACAAGTCCTTTATCGGATATGTGAATTGCTAATATTTTCCCACAGTCTGTGGCTTGCCTTTGCGTTTTCTTTTTTTTTTTTTTTAAGATTTTATTCATTTATTTGACAAAGAGAGAAAACACAAGCAGGGGGAGTGGGAGAGGGAGAAGCAGACTCCCTGCTTAGCAGGGGGCCTGATGCGGGGCTCAATCCCAGAACCCTGGGATCATGACCTGAGCTTAACTGACTGAGCCACCCAGGCACCCCGACCTTTGCATGTCTTTACCAGTGGAAGATCAGAGATCTTAATTTTGAGGAAGTTCAATTTATCAACTCTTTTCCTGCATTGAGTGTTGTATCTAAGAAATCCGCCTCATTCAGTCACAGTTTCCTACATTTTATTTTAGAAATTTTATAACTTTAGGTTTTACATTTAGTTCTATGATCCATTTTGAGTTATTTTTGTATTGTATGATGTATGCAATTGCAGCTTAATTTTTGAATATGGATTTCCAATTGTTCTAGCACTGTATGCTAAAAAGACTTTTCTTCCACTGAATTGCCTTTGTACGGTTTTTGATAATCAACTGACCATGTATGTAGGGGCTAGTTTCTAGACTCTCTACTTTGGCCACTGATTTGTCTATCTTGATGCCAATACCATGCTATCTCAATTGCTTTAATTTATAATCAGTCTCAAAATCAGGTAATGTAAGTTCAACTCTGTTCTTTTACAAAGCTGGTTGGACTACTATAGGTTTTTTGCATTTCCATGCGAATATTTTGGAATCTGCTTGCCAGTTGCTCCACAACAGGCCGCTGAGATTTTGACTGGGATTGTGTCGAATTATAGGACAGTTTGGGGAGAACTGACATTACGAATATTGAATCCTCCAATTCAAAAACACAGTAGATCTCTTCATTTATTTCTTTAATTTCCTCTTTAACTTCTTCTCAGAAATGCTTGTAGTTTTCCCCTTGTAGTTTGTGAATATTACACTAATTGATTTAGAATGTTAAACCTCGAATTCTGGGGTACATCCATTTTGTTATGATGTATTATCCTTTTTATACATTTTTATATTCAACTTGTTAAAATTTTGTTATGATTTTTTTGCATCTACATTCATGAGGGGTATTGGTGTAGAGTTTTCCAAAGAGTTTCTACAGAATTAATATTCTTTCTTCCTTAAATATTTGACAGTTTGCATTAGTGAAGCCATCGGGGCCTAGAGTTTTCTCTGTGGGCAGGTTTTTAATGACAAGGTATTGAGATTACCTAAATAGCCCTATATTCTAGAGTGAGCTTTGATATTTCCATCTTTCAAGGAATTTGTCCAGTTTATCTCAGTCGCCAAATTTATTGGCATATAGCTATTTGTAATATTTCTTTGTTTTACTTTTACATCCGTAGATGCTAGTAATATCATCTCTCTCATTCCTGATATTGGTATTTTTGTGCCTTCTCTCCTTTTATACTTATCAGTCTAGCTGGAGACCTGTCAATTTTATTGATCTTGCATAACCAGATTTTTGTCTCGTTGCATTCTCTCTATATAAGATTTTTATTGATTTCTACTTTGATCTTTATTTTTTCCTTTTTCTTCTTTCTCTAGTTTCTTAAGTTGGAAGCTGGGGTCATTGATTTCAGAACTTTCCTCTTTTCTTTTTCTTTTTTTTTAATTTTAGGTAGTTAACATACAGTACAATATTGGTTTCTAGTCTTCTTTTCTAATATATGCATTTGATGTGATAAATTTCCTTCTAACTATTGCATTAGCTGCATCCCATAATTTTGAGATGTTACATTTTCATTTTTGTTCAGTTCAAAATACTTTGTAATTTCACTTTTTATGTCTTCTTTGGGCCATCAGTTATTTAGTTTCTTTAGTTTATTTAGTGTTCTTAGTCATTTAGTGTTATTTAGTGTTCTTTAGTTTCTAAATATTTTGATACCTGGAATATCATTCTATTACTTATTTCTAATTTACCTCCCCCTTAGTCAAGGAACATAGTTTGTTCTTGAATTTGCTTGAATGCTTTTAAATTTATTTAACCTTTTTAAAAACTTTTTAAAATTTATTAAACTTTTTAATTTTTTTTTTTTTTTTTTTTTTTGGTAAAGACAAATATGTTTATTTTCCATATAGGTTTTTAAACTTTTTAAAATTTATTAAACATTTTTTAATCCTAGACTATGGTCTATCCTGGTAAATGTTTCATGTATACTCAAAAGGAATGTATATTCTGTTGTTAGGTGGAATGTTCTATAAATGTCAGTTTGGTCAAGTTTGTTGACAAGGTTCTTCAAGTCTTCTAAAGCCTTATTGATTTTATGCCTACTTATTTCAGCAATTATTGAGAGAGAGGTATTGGAATCTCTGACTATAATTATGAACTTTTCTATTTCTTTTTGCAAGTCTGTCAGGTTTTGCATCATGTTATTAAAGCTGTTTCTAAATGCGTAAGTGTTAAGGTTTGTTTTGTCCTCTTGATGAATTTTTCCCTTTACTTTTCTGAAATGACCCTCTTTATCTCTGATAATATTCTGTTCTCTGAAATCTATTTTGTCTGATGTTAATATAATCACTTCAGTTTTGTTTTGATTCATGTTATCATGAGATTATCTTTTCCCTCCCTTTTGCTCTTAATATATTTTTGCCTTTATATTTAAAGTAGATTTCTTGTAGGCAGCATATAGTTGGATCATGCTTTTTTATTCAATCTGACAGTATCAGTGTTTAGACCATTTAATTGGGAATGTTTAGACCATTTATAATTAGTATGTTTATTGCTATGGCTAGGTTTATATAAACCACCTTGCCATTTGTTTTCTGTTTGTCTCATATGCCATTTTTTTTTTTTTAAAGATTTTATTTATTTATTTGAGAGAAAGAGAATGAGAGAGAGAGCACACGAGAGGGGGGAGGGTCAGAGGGAGAAGCAGATTCCCTGCTGAGCAGGGAGCCCGATGCGGGACTCGATACAGGGACTCCAGGATCATGACCTGAGCCGAAGGCAGTCGCTTAACCAACTGAGCCACCCAGGCGCCCTCATATGCCCTTTATTATCATTTTCTTTTTTCCTGCTTTATTTCGATTTGAGTATTTTTTTAAATTCAATTTTATCTTCTTTATTGGCTTATTAGCTATACTTCTTCGTTGTATTATTTTAGTGGCTGCTTTAGGGTTTGTAGTATACCTTTTTAACTTATCATGGTCTACCTTTAAGTAATATTATAGTATTTCACAGTAGTATCAGAAACCTAAAACAGTATATTTCCATTTCTTTCCTCCTGGCCCTTGTGCTATTGTTATTAATTTTACTGCCATATGTCTTATGGCCCAACAAGTTGTTATTATTTTTTATTTGTTACCATTTGTGTGCATGTTATATTTTTCCTCCTAGACTATAAGCTACTTGAAAATGGGATTCATAGGTGAGTCAATGTTGGCATTTAATAGGTGCTCAAAACACATTTTTTCAATGAATGCTAAAAGAGAAGAAGGAAGATGGTGGCAAAAAGACTCTGCTGCTTACCAAGGTGAAGCCCTGGACTGGCCCGACCAATGTAGAAATATACAACAGCAGCAACACCCATGTTAATGAGGGTGTAGACCCACTGGATCACAAACATGATGAGAAGAGACCCAAAAGCCTGTGGAAACAGAGTAGGAAGGGCAAGTCATCTAATGGTATATCACATGGTAAGCAAGCCACAAGGCCAGGGCCGTAAGAAACAACAGTCCCTCTCATCAACCTCTGATCACTATAAATTCTGAATAGTTGAAGTTCACATATAATTCAAAACCTCCCTTAAGCAGATATTTGAGAAAACATCCACCCAAAAGTACCCTATAATCAAAACTATCAATAAATAGATATTCTACCCTAGCTCCTTGTCCTACCCCTCCTTAGAAGAAACAAATTAGAGTGAAATTATGCTAATTTGCTATAGCTAGAAATTTAGTGACCCAGAGGTTATCACGGATGATTAATTATTTTTAAAGTAAACCATTGATTAAAATAAGTGGTTCATTAAATATAATCTTGCCATTTGTAGTCTCATCTAAACTCTAATGTAACATACTTAAATCACATTACTCCTCGTTAAGACTCTCCTTTCTCCTCTCCCCTATGCAGCCTCCTAGATTGACATCTCTAACTGAATTCTTTCTCAAGGACAATTGGGATAAAAATGAAGTTACTCACCCCTAACAGGGAGACCCAGGGGTTGCACACGTGGGTGTAGAAGGAAGTTGATCTCTGGATATCTTGTTCTCGGAGCGTAGACTTTAGGAAGAAATCTAAAAAATAAATGAGCCAAATCCTTGGTTACCAATTTGTTACCAAACCCTTTTCTATTTTTATGAGCAAATACCTATGAATTCCTCTTCTCCAATTTTGTAGCTCAGCCTAAAAAACAACTTCCATTCACCTCAACCATTAACTCCCTTGACCACACTTAAGGCTTGTTTATGAGTAATCTCAATCCATCTACCTCTGCCTATCACCTCTTTTTTTTAAAAATTTACTCTGCTGTCTCTTACCCCAACTATTCATAGCCTACAAAGGAATCTTCCGTCAATTTGCCCTAGTATGTTTTTGCTTTCTATTACCTACTTCCTCTTTTCACTACCCTCTTACCTAGCTAAGATTCTATAAGACTTGCAGCATTCCCTTGCTTACCTCACCTTCTTCCATGCTTCAGCATTCCTCAGCAGTCTTGTACTTAGTCAACTCATTCTCCTACTCTCTGATGTAACAAATTTACAGCTTCTCCTCTCAAACAGAGCTTTTATATGCTCTCATCACAAGTCTACCAGGCTACTTGCATCTGTACCCTCTCTTCTACCTTTCCTCCTTTCACAGTGGGACGAACAGTCCCAGCTCTTACCTAAGGCAAACCCCTCCAGTTGTGCCCTGTTCAAGGGCTTTGCTTTCGCATTATCAATTTCTCCATCCTTTACCGAATCATCCCCATCAAATACAAATACACTGTAATTTCTCCCACTTAAACAAATATTTCCCAGTCCACTCCTTAGTTACTGCTCTATTTACCTTCCTTATAGCAAAACTCCTCATAAGAATTGCCTCTACAGTCTCTACCTCCCATTATTTCCTCAGCCCACTCTTAAGATTGTATATAACATTCCACTAAAACCACTCTTCCTAAGGTTGTCAGTGACTTGAAACTTTTCAGATTCAATGGTCAATTCACAGCCCTCATTCTACTGGACCTTTCAGACAGCATCTAACACATGTGGTCTCTTTCTTCTTATTGAAACACTTTCTTCTCTTGGTTTCTAGGATGCCTTACTCCCCTGGTTTTCCTCCTCTCTCACTGGCCACTCCTTCTTAGTCTCCTCTGCTGGATTACCACCCTCTTCCAACTCTCAAATACTGGAGTATCCCAGCATTTATTCAGTCCCTGGCACTCTTCTTATTTCCAAATATACTCACTTCTAGGAGATTTCATCTAGTCCCAAATGGCTTTATATACTATCCACATGCTGATGTTCCAAGTAGACATCATCATCAACCTCTCCCCTGAACTGAAGTTGTGAATACCTAGTTGTCTTCTTAATATCTCCCCTTACCTGGCTAACAAGCAAATCAAGCTTTAACATGGCTAAAGCAGAAATCTATTCTCCCCAAGTCTTCTTTATCTGAATAAATGATACCACCATTCACTCAACTATCGAAGATTTATCCTTAACCCCTCTTTTCCTCACAAATACGTCTATTCCATCAGTAATTCCTGTTGATTCTACCCCCAAAATATATCCAAAATATGACCACTCCTTACCACCTTCATTGTTCCCATCCTAATCCAAGCCACTTTCATCTTTCATCTGATTTACTGTAGTGTGTTCCTATAGTAGAGACCACAGTCATAGTACATTTCCCAGGATTTCTTGCAGTGAGGTGTGGTCACATGACTAAGTTCTCACCAGTGGAATATGAACAAAAGTGGTAAGTACCACTTCAGCACCAAGGTCTTTGAGAAAACACGTATGCCTCTTCTCTGTGCCTGTAAATCTGAACATGGTAACTGAGTCTTGACTTTATATGACAAGGTACTAAGGGATAATACAGTCAAAAGAATGGAAGGAGCCTGAGTCCCAGAATCAGTGCATGGAGGAGAGCCTTCCTAGACTATTAATGCAAGTAAGAAATAAATTTCCATTGTGTTTGAGCCACTATTTATTATTATTATTATAGCAGTTTAGTCTGCCTTAATATATCTCCAACAGGCTTGGCTCTTTCTCTTACCTCTCTCTATACAATACATTCCTCACAAAGCCAGTGATTTTTTTTCTTTCTTTAAGTGATCTTCTTGAAGCCTGAACCTGATCATATCACAACCCTGGCCTGCATGGCCCTACAGTGCACTGACCTCCACTTTTCTCATGTACTCATCTCCTACCTCTCTCCCCTAGCCCACTCCTCTCAAGTTACTGCTGGACTTCTGCTGTTCTTGGAACTTGCCAATCCTATTCTCACCTGTACCTTTATACATGCCATTTCTTCTGCCTGGAACTCTTCCCCCACATACCTACATGGCTCACTATTTTATACAATTAGATTCTCCATTAAAATATCCTCTTCTTGGGGTGCCTGGGTGGCTTAGTTGTTAAGTGCCTGCCTTCGGCTCAGGTCATGATCCCAGGGTCCTGGGATCGAGCCCCACATCGGGCTCCCTGCTCAGCGGGAAGCCTGCTTCTCCCTCTCCCACTCCCCCTGCTTGTGTTCCTGCTCTCGCTATCTCTCTCTGTCAAATAAATAAATAAAACCTTTAAAAAAAAAAATCCTCTTCTCAGAGATATCTTTTCTGACAAACCTATCTGAAACAGTACCCTTTCTCCCCACCATCGCCTCTCTCTATCCTGTTACCCTGCTTTACTCTTCATCATAGTAGCTATCACTTACTGACGTTACAGTATATATTTGTTTGCTTGTTTAGTATGTGTCTTCCCCTCCTAGAATGCAAGCTCAAGGACAGCAGAGACCTTCTATGTCTATTCAGAATGTTCCCCCACACCTGGAACAGCGTTTGAAATGTAGGAAATGTTCTATACATGTGGTTAAATGAATAAAGAAACTATCCTAGCCCCCAAAGTAGTTTCTATCCTTTCAGCATCTGTCTGCCTTCATCATGTGCTTCCAACTATCATACTTATCTTTTGTATCTCCATACCTTGAGGGCAATGACTGTCTTTTTACATCTCTAAATGCCAAATCTTGGCATTTAGAAGTTTGTGTATAGGAAGTGCTCAATAAATGTCTCCTCTTTAATTGTGGATTAAAATAAACTCTGCCAAAGTTTATGATTGATTTGAATTAATGACTTTATTACTTTTTTTAAAAAAAGTAGGAATACTGTTGATTGCCATTAATTAAGTTATACAATTTTAACATGCCCGAGGCATGATTCATTTTTCCAATCACAGGCTTAGTGAAATACAGTTGCCCCCTTGGTTATTAAGAAGGAACAGTATTGGTTAAGGACTTAGATTTTTGCCTCTCTGAGATCTGTGAAATGTTAAGCTCACCTTTTCACAGTTAATCTCAATCTCACACAACCTCAATTACACTGTACCTAAGGGAACTGTATGTGCGTGTATGTTTTCTGAGGAACCTGGGGGGAAACAGAAGAAAGAGGTGTGCCTTCCAGGCAAGCACAATGCAGTTTTATACAGCAGCAATGTGAGGGAAAATTCATGCAAGGATGCTCAACTACTTTGAATAGGCACAATAAAGCAGGCAGACAATTATTCAGAATTCTGAACAACTATGGTTTCAAAACCCTTTGAAAATGACTAAAAGAATTTTTTTCTCTTGTCAAGGATTTTGCTGAAAGAAGAAAGTCTTACAGACTAGTGTGGGAGGGGACAGTTTCTCATGTTATAAATTCTAGAATAGTAATCAAGAAAGCAACTTTACTTTATCATGCCTTATTTGCAAAACAAACAGGTAAACAAAACCATGCATCAGGCATGTTAAAAATATCAAATACAATAAACATAATTATGTCAATTTTTAAAATAACAAATTAAGTAATTTTATAGAAGGCACTTAAAATAAATATTAAACCATCTCTGAAAATATACTCCATATCTTTATCAGAATAAATAAACACATACTTCTAGTTAATATATATAAACTAAGAATGTGCAGAGTCCACAAAGGATCATATTTCAAGTCCATGTGGTATTTTATTATGTTGATAATACAATTCTTTTAACCACTTTCCAAATGTTGCACATTTAAGTTACGTCTAATTTTTTGTTAACACAATATAGCTACGAAAATCTTGAACACATCTTATGGTTTATTGTTTGGTTTTGAGTTGTTTCCTTGATATACAATTCCCCCAAATAGATTTAGAGAGTCAGAGCAATTAAATAGTTTTATATTTCTTGTTACATCATGAAAGATCATTCTCTAGAGAGAATGAACTGGAGACGTTATGTCAACTATACAGCAATAATAAAAATTAAAAATAAAAAAAAAAGAAGAAGAAGAATGAACCAGAGGGACTGTCAGCTATGGCAATATGAAGAGGTCAGTGAATCCTCTCCACAAGAAGTATACAACTAGACAAAATAATAAAAAGCAATCACTCAGGGCTCTAGAAACCAAATGGAGACAAGTAATTAAGAAGTATTTATTTTTCAAAAACTGCTGGAACTGAGGGTGAGAACAGTGAGAGCCTCTGGCCTGGCCTCCCATCCCCATCCCAGTTCTTACCAGCATGGAGCCAGTCAGAAACTGGCAGTTTTGCTGTCAGAGGGGACAAACTTGTGAGTTGTGCCTTTATAAGCTAAATGTGGTGAATACAGTAGGAAACTGGGAGGGGAAAAGTCCTCAGCTTTGCTAGCCTGAGGTTGTGGACCCAGCTAGGGCAAGCCGTGGACCAACCAGAAATTTAATGGAAATATCTAGAAATGAGAGAGCCACAGAAGCACTATAGAAGAACTAGATCTCCCCATATTTCCCTGGCTGACTGGAAAACTGCTCCTGCCTGAGGAGACCAAAGAGAGACTGGCAAAAAGTAAAAGCCAGGGGAGACTGGAGAACTAGCTGCAACTTTGACTGCTTCCCAACCTACACACAGATCCACTGGCAGAGGGTGGAGCCTCATGGGCCACATAGACTCAAGGGCAACCCCCAGGAAGCCAAGCTAAAAATTAAAAATAAGAATAAAAAACTGAGTAAGGACATCAGAATCCACACACCACAGAGGAGAGAGATTCCATAGTTCAAATCCGGGAAATTTACTAAAACAAACAAAAACTTGGAAACATATACCAGAATCAGGAGTTGCCACACTATATTATCTAAATTGTCCAGTATTCAACCAAAAATTATAAAACTTGCAAAGAAACAGGAAACTGACCCTGCTTTGGAGAAAAAGCAATAAAAAGAAACTGAGTGAGTGGGCCTGCATGCTGGGTTTAGCAGACAGACTCCAAAGCAGCTAGTATGATAAATATATTCAAAGAATTAAATAAAAATACAACCTTAGGGGCTCCTGGGTGGCTCAGTTGGTTAAGTGTCTGACTTCAGCTCAGGTCAATCTTAGGGTCCTGGGATAAAGCCCCATGTTGGGCTCCCCACTCAGGAGGGAGTCTGCCTGTCCCTCTGCCCCTCCCCTGCTCACTCTCTCTCTCAAATAAACAAATAAAATCTTAAGGAAAATATGATGGCAGTTATTTCAAAATAGGGGATATCAACAGAGACATATTAACATTAAAAAAAAAAAATCATGGGCACCTGAGTGGCTCAGTTGGTTGAGCGTTGGGCTCTTAATTTTGGCTCAGGTCATGACCTCATGAGATCCAGCCCTGAGTCAGGCTCCATGCTCAGCGTGGAGTCTGCTTGTCCCTCTCCCTCCATCCACTCTCACGTACACACACACACACGCTCACACACTCTCTCTCTCTCTCGAATAAATAAATAAATCTAAAAAAAAGCAAATGAAAATTCTACAGTTAGAAGGTCAAATAACAGAAATAAAAACTTTACTATATGGGCTCAACAGCAGATTTGAGATGGCAGAAGAAAGTATCAGTGAACTTGAAGATAGATCAGTAGAAATTATCCAAACTGAAGAACAGAGAGGAAAAGGTGGAAGAAAAAGGAACAGAGCCTCAGAGACCTGGGGGACAATGTAAAGTATACCAATTAATGTGTAATTGGAGTCCTATAGAGATGGGAGAGAAAGAGAAGAGCAGAATAAATATTTGCAGAAATAATGGCTCCCAAATTTGATGACAAACTTTAATCAACAGATCCAGAAGGAATGAATCCACTGGAATTGCGTCCAGCAATGTGTACATATACCTGATTACCACAGACCTACTATTTTTTATTTAAATTTTTGATAGCTTAATAGATGTGCAATGATATTTTAAAGGTGGTTTAATTTGTGTTCTTTGAATTAATGTGATGGCCTAGTTCATAGTACATACTATCAGCAAGTAGCATACGTTTTGTGTAGTGGTTAAGAGCACAGGACCTAAAGTGAAAAGGACCTGATTTCAAAATCTGGCTGTCTCATAACCTGAGCAAATGTTTAACTTCTCTAAGCCTCTGTAAAAAGATAATAACAATGCCTAACTCTGAGCTTACATGAGATAATCTGTTAAGTGCTTATCTCAGTGCCAAGAACATGGACAAGCTTGAAAAATACTGGCTATTTTTAGCTACCAACAATATTTAACAATTAACAATAAAAGTTTGTTGAATGAACAATGAACGAGTCTGGGCATTGATTTTTCAAATGTAAACTGCATATTCATCTACACACTTCTCTTTAGTAGAATCTGGAGTTTGACCTTCCTATTTTAAAAAATAATATGCATTGGACGGTATGCTTTTATCAGCTGTGCTTGTCAGAATAATTGTTTCCTTCTGTGACACTGTGTTGTACAAATGTCTTTTATTTCTACTTAATCAGATCCTCTTTGTCTTTGATGATGTCTTCAATAGTCAGAAATATCTCTCTTGCACAGCTGTTATAAATAAGGAATTCATGGCTATATAAGGTATAAAATACAGCCCAGGTTAATCTTTTTGATCCATTTGATTTCAACAATGTTTACTCAATAGTGATTTGATTCTTATTATTGTATGACATCTGGTTTGTCACAGATTAGGTTCTTATAATAGTATAACTCTTTCTACTCTACTTTATTGATCAATGTTTCATTTTTTAAGCTAATATTTTCTCAATTGTGCATCAATTTAGCCTTTTATGAGTGTTTGTTGCATGCTGTGTACTGTGCAGGAATACTGTGATGAATATAAGGTGGAAAGACATGGCTTGTGACTAAAGAAAAGCCACAGTAGGGGTAAAGAAATGAAACTAATATTTCTTTTCCGTAAGACAGACAGACATGTAGGCCTGAAAACAAATGTGTAAACAAATTTGATTTAAATGCATAAAACAATGTGTTAATTCTTTATACTACTAGCATGGATCAAATGTTATGCTTGCACAGGAGAGGAAATCAGGAAAGCCTTCTCAGAGGGGGTATAAATGGATATAAAAAGTCAGATGGATTTTAAACTATAAATTGGAGTTTTCCAAATGTAGAAGCAGGAGGTGAAGCAACTATGAAGACAGAACAGCATATGCAAAGACAGGAAGGAATAAAGAACAAGATGTGTTTGGGGCACTAGTCTAAGTGTAACTGGAAATACAGAGTATGGGCTGTAAGGAGAAAAATGGCCAAAAAGGTAATATAGGGCAGGATTGTAAAGAACCTTGCAAATCAAACCAAGGATCTTGGACTTTAGATGGAAGAGATTAGATTCTACTGAAAGTTTTTAAGTAAGAGAGACATGATGAGAGTTTTATTTTAGAAAGATTATTCAGTGGACAATGAGAAGGAGAAATAGGATGTGGGAGAATCTGGAGGCAAGAGTCTAGTTTGCAGACTTAACAAGAGACTGGGTGCTGGATGGGAAAGGTCTGCACCAAGGTACAGGCAGTGAGGATAGAAGAGAGGGAGTGGTCAACAGCTATGACATTTTACAATTGGGCAACTGGGCAGCAAGCACTTCATTGACTAAACATTACAAACTGACCACATGTCTCTCCTGAAAACCCACTGAGAAGACAGAAAAAAATTAAATTAGGCATAAATCCACAAACACAAGGAGAATGAGAGAGAAAACAAAAACAAGACTTGAAAGATGGAAAGGTGACAGAGGAATGGTAACAGAGTTAGCAGAGCAGATGAGAATGAACTCTAGGGTCTACAGAGAGGATACTGGCAAGGAGCAGCCCAATGCACCCTGGTAGACCCCAGCAAAGTTCAAGATCAGGCAATGCCATGTCCCTGGGAAGTGCTAAGGGGCAGAGGTTTGGTTGTGAGACTGTATATGGAACAGCTGGACACCAAGAGCCCTTCTTCTGCTCACAGAGCTAGGTAACAACTCCTTCTTCGCCTGACCCCTTTCCTCTGAAGAAATCAAGCCAGTGAGTGCCTGGACTTGGGACACCAGGCACAGCAAAGAGTAGGCGGATGGAGCTAGAAACTAAGGAATTAAATGAAAGTCTGTATCCTAAACAGTAAGATACCCCTAACTCCCCTACTTCCCCCTGCTCCCTGAATGCAAGCAGCCATGTGGGTGAGGCAACAGATTAAAGGACTCGCCTCTGGAGGAACTAAAGAGTCCAGAGGAAAACCTCTACAGAGTTGCATTTGGGGGTCTTCTGGGGTCCTCCTATGAAAAAGCCAGCTTACCCCCTAATCATTCTACAGTGAGGTGCCCCAATCAACAAGCCCTGACCAGTATGTGGGTCTTCTAAACAGCTTTTTAGTATTTCACTTCTAAGTAGGAAAAGAAATCAAAGATCAACAGACATTTTAGTAAAGCCTCCAATATCAGAGAGAGAGAGAAAGACCAAGCCAAAGCGAAAAGGATCTAGAGAACACAGGTCAGTAAAAAGAGCAGAAAAAGACTAGAGGGAGAATAAGTAATATTACTGGAGAGATAACATAAGCCGTTGTACTCATAAAACAAGAATGAGATGATGTTCAGATTTTTTAAAAGGTGGGGGGTGGGGCGCCTGGTGGCTCAGTTGGTTAAATGCCCGACTCTTGATTTCAGCTCAGATCATGATCTCAGGGTCTTGGGATTGAGCCCCACATTAGGCTCCACACTCAATGGGGAGTCTGCTGGAGATTCGCTCTCATTACCCCTTCCCCCGCTCATGCTCTCTCTCTTTCTCTCAAATAAATAAATAAATCTCAAAAAAAAAAAAAAAGCATAAGGACAAATTGGGGTTAAACCAAAAGCTCTTAAAAATTAAAATCATGATAATAGTGGCATAGACTGTTGCTACCCAATCTCCCTTTTTCCCTTAGAAAAAAACCCACACAATTTCATATGAAGTAGCAAAATGAGCAGGTAAAAACATACTTCCTAGCCTTTCCTCTGAGAATAGCTAGAAAGGCTAGCAAAGTAAGTTCAGGGCTATTCGGCCAAGAACAACACTCAAAGTTATATGTCAGAGCAGTCTAGGGGGGACACTACTGTGGCAGGCACCAAGGTCTAGACACTGAAGTCTGCTGATTCTGAAATCCCTGGACACTGGAGCCAGGAATGCAGTCATCCTGCAGCTAATATCAGGCTTTCAGAGAGTTCCTTGAAGTCCCCATTTATTCAGGTTTCTAGGTCCCAATTCCAGGTATAAGGGGGCTCATCTGATTAGGAGAGCCTTGGCTTCATGCCTGAACTCTTAGCTATAGGAGAGGCTGGAAAACTGAGTATCTGACATCTTCAGTTTTGAGTGTAAAAGGCTTGTTTTGCCTCTCACCATACTTATAACACTGGAAATTCTTCAAACATAGGAAGATCATCCAATGCTGAGTTGGAAAAAAAAAAAAAAAAGCAAAAATCTAGTATAATATTGTATCTCAAAAAATCTCTTATTCCCTGGATCTGACATAGAAGTGTGATAAAGAGAGAAATTCCAAGATAATAGTTTTGTAGCAGGCTTAGAGAACAGATAGTCTAGACTGGAACAGGATGAGAGCCATACAACAAAGGGAAAAAAAGAAATGAATATGTTAAATTTCTGAAGAATTTGAGCACTTGGAAAATAACATTAAGAGGTATTTGATATATCTGGTCAAGCATTTAGAGAAAAATGATTTTACAGAAAACCAAGCAAATTAAGAACAAGGCAATTATTAACTCCAGGAAATAGAAAAAGTTGAACAAAAAGAAAATGTAATCATAGTATAATATATGGCTCAGAGTTAAGCAATATTTACTTAATCATGATCATATGAATATTAGCTATTAAGTTAATCAAAAACCGTGATATATGTACTCTGGGACATTGGATGAGAAGTCAGAGTGGCAGAAATGAATTAAAACTTCATTTACCGTAATAGGAAGTCAAAAGATGATATCTGAAACTGACATATCAAGAAGTAGAAATACAACTATATTATTTAGTAACATGAAGGTTAATGGAAGAAGCAACTTTTTGGTTGAAAGGGGGATTGGGTGCCTGGTGGCTCAGTCCGTTAAGCGTCTGCCTTGGGCTCAGGTCATGATCTCAGGATCCTGGGATCAAGCCCCGCATTGGGCTCCCTGCTCAGCAGGGAGCCTGCATCTCCCTCCCTCTGCTGCTCCCCCTGCTTGTGCTCTCTCACTCTCTGGCAAATAAATGAATAAAATCTTAAAAAAAAAAAAAAGAAAGAAAGAAAGGGGGGTTTTCTGGGAGTGGGACTAGGGAGCAGAGCAGGGTACAAGGGATGGTATAGAAGAGTGGGGGCTACTATTTCTGATTATGTTACTTTTTAAAAGATATTTTATTTTATTTTTAAGACTATTTTAGAGAGAGAGCATATGCGCATGTGTGTGTAAGCGCAGGTGCGTGAGCAGGGAGGGGGCAGAGGGAGAGGGAGAGAGAGAATCTCAAGAAGACTCCATGCAAGCACAAAGGCCAAAGTGGGGCTTGATCCCACAACCCTGAGATATATGAGCTGAGCTAAAATCAAGAGTCGGATGCTCAACTGACTAAGCCACCCAGGAACCCCAATTAGGTTACTTTTAATTCCACTTGGCTTATTAAACTGTACACTTATTGGGCGCCTGGGTGGCTCAGTCGTTAAGCGTCTGCCTTCGGCTCAGGTCATGATCCCGGGGTCCTGGGATCGAGTCCCACATCGGGCTCCCTGCTCGGCGGGAAGCCTGCTTCTCCCTTTCCCACTCCCCTGCTTGTGTTCCCTCTCTCGCTGTGTCTCTCTCTGTCAAATAAATAAAATCTTTAAAAAAAAAAAAAAATAAAATAAAATAAACTGTACACTTATTACTTTGATAAAAATAAAATAATTCTTAAAATTATAATAATGCTCCTATCATTAAAAACCTCCCACCAATTTGGAGGGAAAGAAGGAAAGCAAGTGTATGGGAGAATGTAAAGTATTTGTTTTTAGACATCTCTGTCTATGTCCCTCTGTCTCCTCCTCTTTGCTCACACTTGTAAACATAGATCTCACGGGGCCAGGTAATAGAGAGAAGAGTAATGGGCTTCCAATACAAGTGGACCTGGGTATGACACCCGGCTGTGCAAAGTATGAGCTCTGAGACTTCTCTGTGACCTCACTGGGCCCCGGGATCTTCATTTGTAAAATGGAAAAATGTAACATCTATCATATTACATGAAATAACATATGTAAAGCACCTAAAATGTGGAAGAGTCAAAATTATGAATTCTTTCTTTCTCTCAGAATTTCTCATGACCTGTAAGCCTCTCTTTGAGAGTCTTTTTCTGTGCCTCCATGTTTGTAGATCTGAGAAAGCAAAGCAGAGCTGTGTTCCTTTAGCCATCTTTTCTCCATCCCCTCTTGCCTGGTTTGGGAGATTCATCTTCCACAGACAAAACCTACTAAGGCAGACAGTTTGTTACATTTCCACTTCTCTTGAAAGGAAAAATTGGTCTCACTTGTGTTGATATTATATCTCAGCTGATTTTTGAGTAAAATGAAATTAATGTTCAGTTATTAGCCATGGCTCCCAGCTCTACTGTACAAGAGTAGACAGAAATTTCTGTTTAAAATCAACTGTAACAGAGCAGAATTACAAATGCAGCTGATGTTTGCATATAACTTTATTTATTTTTTAATTTATTTTTTATTTTTATTTATTTATTTGACAGAGAGAGACACAGCGAGAGAGGGAGCACAAGCAGGGGGAGAGGGAGAGGGAAAAGCAGGCTTCCCGCAGAGCAGGGAGCCCGATGCGGGGCTCGATCCCAGGACCCTGGGATCATGACCTGAGCCGAAGGCAGACGCCTAACGACTGAGCCACCCAGGCGCCCCCTGCATATAACTTTAAAAAATAAATATCACACAAAATTGACAAGGATTTTAAACCCAGGTATAAAGTGAACTGGCTAAGGGCATGAAAAGGGGTTGTGATAACCAGGCAGGTGGTCATCTCAAATGAGGAGGCCCTAATGTGATTTCAAGGCACTCACCTTCTCCAGTTGGGACAGGCTGGTTGCTCGGTTCAGGGACAAGTTCAGTACATGGTCCTCCAGGCAGAACCCCTTCACTCCTGGCACTCTGCTTATTCCAGTAGGCCTCCTGTCCCTCCCAGGAGGCGGTAGGCAATCTGTCAGAGCCCTCAGCAGGGAAGGAAGCTGGGGACTTGAGGTCCAAAAGGAAGCTATCTTGTAGGGTTTGCTTGGTGGCCTTCTTGTGGTTCCCCTTCTTACTTTCTGGGATCCCGTCACTGCCTCCTTGCCTCGGCCGGCTAGTCTCAAGCTTCCTGGTTAGCTGGAGGAGCTGATCCACGTCTTCGGTGAATTCTAGCAGAGTGCCCTCAGGGAGGCTTTGGGCCGTGCCCTCAGAGCCATAGCTGGGAGCCTTCTCCAAGAGCAGGTGCTCAGAGCAGCGGAGAGCTCCTGTGCCCTCCTTGGGCACCGACTCACGCACCTGGGGAAGGCTGCAGGGAACCATGGACAGGGAGAAGTGGGAGTAGTCCACTGCAATATACGTCAGCAGGAAATTGATGGTGACGATGGGGGCTAACACGTTCACCTGGCCCACAAGGACAAAGGCCATGGTCACTAAGCTGGTCAGGAAGATGGCAGCTACAGGTGTTTTATTTGGCCCTTTCTGCAGAAACAAAAATAATACGCAGGACTATGAAATTTCAGAAGAAAATCACATTACACGACAGAAATACAACTCATAATGGCCCAACCACTTCTACGATGATTCTACCAATCAGCTAATAACTGATTGTCTACAAACTTGGGATAATAATATTCAACTCATGGGGTTATTGTGAGATCAGAGCTAATGCACATAAAATGCCTGACACAGCACTACACAGAGCCGGCTCCCAACACACCATGGATATTGGCTGTATTCGTAACTATTAAAATGGGGCATTACCATATAGAACTTGGACTTCCCAAGTATTTCTCCTTTTGTTTCTCATTGAGTTTTAGCACCAGTCTTGGAAGTCAAAGTGGTGCAAAGTTCCCAGATTATAATGGAGAAAAGGGCCTGAAGGGGAATGGCAGAGTCTGGAAGATGGGACAGAATCACTGGTGGCTGTGGTGGGGAAATTGTGAAACTAAACATACACATGCTCCCACACACGCACTCACACACGTCTGGTATTAATGGAGGTGAGTGTGGGGACCTGCAGGAGAACAGGAGTGGTGAATATGTGCTGACTCCATAGAATTTGTCGCTCCACAGAAACTATTCATCACAGTCACTCAAATGGTTCTTGGGCCCAAAGCAATAATCACTTCTGGGTCCTCATCTTCCTTGACCTAAGAACTACATTAGCCCCAGCTGATCACTCCTTGGTCTTTGAAAGACTTTCTTTGCCTTGCTTCTCCTGATTTGCCTCCCTCCTCATTAGTTTCCAGGACTGGCTTCTCCACATCTCTGAAATCTACATTTAAAGTAGCCCAGGGCAGGAGGGTAGGGGGATGGGGTCACAGGGTGATGGGCCTTAAGGAGGGCACGTGATGTAATGAGCACAGGGTGTTACATGCAACTGATGAATCACTGAACTCTACCTCTACACTATATTTTACACTATTCACTATGTTAATTAATTGAATTTAAAAATAAATAAAGTAGCCCAGGGCAGGGCACCTGGATGGCTCAGTTTGTTAAGCATCCCTCTCTTGATTTTAGCTCAGGTCATGACCTCAGCGGCTCAGCTCATGGAGGCTGCTTGGGATTCTCTCTCTCACTCTCCCTCTATCTAAAAATAAAAAATAAAAAGTAGCCCAGGGCTCCATCCTCATGCCCTTTCTATTCTCTATCTATATTCCCTTCCTACGTGATGTCAACCAGGCTCTTGACTTTAAATACCAGTGTTATGCTCTTAACTCCCACATCTGAATCTCCAGCCTGAAATGTTCTCCTGAAATCTAGACTTAAATATTCAACTGTCTACTCAACATTTCCAGTTGATGTCTAATAGGGTCTCAAATGTTCCAAACCAAACTGCTCACCCCCCAATCTCCCACCCATCAAATCTACTTCTTCTGTAGTCTCTGTCTCAGAAAATAGCAATTCCATCCTTCCGGCTGCTCAGTCAAGCAAAACTCTTGATGCCTTTTCTCATTCTCTCAATCTCCATCAGCAAATACCGTCAGCTTTACCCTTAGATATATATGGGATCTCACCACTGCTCCCCGCTCCTTTACAGCCAATAGTCTGCAAGGGGAGGGGCAGACCTGGAAGCCACTTCCAGATCGGACCTGTAAACCCCCCACATGTGTTCCTCCAGGTGCATTCCCCCTTCCTGACCGTCAGAAGAGAGAGCAACCTTCGAAATCACAGGATGAAAGCAAAGTCATCAGCCTGAGTCTCCGAGGGTTAGAGACCCTGTTGCCCCAAAACACCTGCCCAAGAGCTTCAGAGTAAAATTCTGGGAGGAAAAAATAAGAAGTAAAAATACACTTTTACTGACTTTGAGGATTACATTTTGGGGTAGATTTACTACAGCTGTTTAACATACTCTAACAATAAAACTATTAAGAATAAAGTAAATCCTTAGAAAATGCAGAGAACTTAAAAGAAGGGTGTTAGGTAAGCTGAAGGAAATGTTAATGATCCAGGCCAAGACATTGATAAGGGCAGCTTGTGAAGTGTTAATAACAGTCAAACATGAACTTCTGTGACCAAAAGACATCATCAAGGATGAAAAAACAAGCCACAGAATGGGAAAAGATATTTGCAACACATACAGCTGACAAAGGGTAACCCAGAATATCAAAGAATCCTTACAAAATAATTAGAAGAAGACAGACAATCCACTAAAAAACAAACAAAAAAAAAACGAGCAAAAGAATGTCTATTAAACATATTGAAAGGTACCCAACCTCATTAAGTAATCAAGGAAATGCAAATTAAAACCCCAGGGAGATTCCATTAAACCCCACCAGACTGGCAAGAATTAAAAAGTATGATAATATCAAGCACTGGAACAAACATAGAGGGATAGGAACGCTTATCCACTGCTGATAGGGGTGTGAATTAGTACAAGTACTTTGGAAAAAGACTTCGGTATTATCTAGTAAGTGGAAATATACATACCTTATAGTTTAGCAATTCCAATAATGGGTATATAGTCTGGAAGACCTCTACCTGTGAACCTGTCCACCAGTATAAGAATGTTCGTTGTACTGTCTATAGCAGTTCCAAATTGGAAACAACCCAAATGTCCATCAACAGCAGAATGGAGAAATAAATTCTAGCGAATGAGGAAATGCTAGATAGGGATGACAATAAACAAGTTGCTGTTACAAGCAAAAATGTGGATGGCTCTCAATGTTGAGTGAAAGAGGCATGCCACATTTATATAAAGTTTAAAAACAGGCAAAATCAAACAATTCTGTTTAGAGATGCATATGTAGCATGCAAACCAGGGGTCAGCAAACTACGGCTCCTGGGCCATCTGGTCACCATCTGTTTATGCATGCCCACGAGCTACGAAAGGTTTTACATTTTTAAACAGTTGGGGGAAAAAATCAAAGGAAGAGCAATATTTTAAGACACACGAAAATCACATGAAATTCAAATTTCAGTGTCCATAACAAAGTTGGATTGGAACACAGCTACACCTACCCCAATAGGTGTGCCTGCCTGGGGCTACTTCTGAGATACACCTGCGGAGTTGAGTAGTTGTGACAGAGACCATAGGGCCTGTGAAGTCCGAAGTACTATTTGGCCCTTTTCAGAAAAATTTTGCCCACTCCTGGGTAAAGCCATAAAAAAAGCAAGGAAATTTTGATCACAGAAGTCAGGTCAGGAGCTATAGCTACCACGGGGAGAGGGACGGGGCTCGGAGTAGAGAGCGCATGTGGAGGGTGGCATCCAGGGGCTGGGAGTTTCACTTCAGTTATTCTTTAAACCGTTCATATTGGTTCTATGCTCTTTTCTGTATGCTGAATATCTCTCAAAAAAAAAAAAAAAATGGGGTGGGGGAACGCCTGGGTGGCTCAGTCGTTAAGCGTCTGCCTTCAGCTCAGGTCATGATCTCAGGGTCCTGGGATCGAGCCCTGCATTGGGCTCCCTGCTCAGTGGTGAGGCTGCGTCTCCCTCTCCACCGCCCCTGCTTGTGTTCTCTCTCTCTCACTCTCTCTCTCAGACAAATAAATAAAATCTTTAAAAAAAATTTTTTTTAAAGTAGTTTCCATGCCCAGTGTGGAGCCTAATGTGGGGTTTGAAGTTATGACCCTGAGATCAAGACCTGAGCTGAGATCAAGAGTTGGATGCTTACCTGACTGAGCCACCCAGGCACCCCTCTCTCAAAAAAAATTTTTTTTAAAGATTTTATTTATTTATTTGACAGAGAGAGACACCACGAGAGAGGGAACACAAGCAGGGGGAGTGGGAGAGGGAGAAGCAGGCTTCCAGCCGAGCAGGGAGCCCGATGCGGGGCTCGATCCCAGGTCCCTGGGATCACGACCTAAGCCGAAGGCAGACGCTTAACGACTGAGCCACCCAGATGCCCCTCAAAATATTTTTTATTTTTTAAAATTTAAAAAAAATTATACCACACACTTCTATTTATTTATTTTTAAAGATTTTATTTATTTATTTATTTATTTATTTATTTATTTATCTGTCAGAGAGAGAGAGAACAAGCAGGGGAAGCTGCAGGCAGAAGGAGAAGCAGGCTTCCCGCTGAGCAGGGAGCCCAATGCAGGACTCAATCTCAGGACCCTGGGATATGACCTGAGCTGAAGGCAGGTGCTTAACTGAATGAGCCACCCAGGTATCCCTCAAAACGTTTTTTAAAGTTTATTTTTTAAAGTTTAAAGTTTATCTCTCCCATTAAAAAAGAAAATGTGCTAATAAAATCTAATCATAGGTAAAGAAGCTTTTGGGAGAAAAAAATTTCAAAGTTAAAGGGCAAGTGACAAACTAGAGAAAACATTTGTAATACATATCACAAAGAGTTACCCTCCCTAACAAAAGAAGAGCTTCTAGCAACTGAGGAGAAAAAGACCAACAATCACAGAAAAAAATTTTTTTAATTAAAAACTTAAAAAACATACAAATATAAATGACTCTAAGAGGAAATGATGTCCAACCTTGTTCATATAAGAGTAATGCAAACCACAAGGATCCTGAGATGCCATTTCTCACTACACAACTGGCAAAAATTCACATCTGACAATGAACCGTGATTGCTAATAATGTGGTACCCAGGGCAAACAGCGGTCTACACACCCTACGTCTAAATATTCACAATTACAAACCAAGCTAACAGACTGTTAAAGCAAACGTGTTCTATCCTCCTTCCTTTGCAAATACAGCTTCAGGACAACGGGGAAGGCCAGGTTCAAGTTTAGAATCCTTGCACTCCTCAGAGTTCCCCAGTGGAGGATGGCTACCCGCAACTCTCCCCCCCCCACCCTTCCCAGACCATACCGTGGGGGCCTCACACCCACATGTGGACTGTGACACATTCCCTGGTCCTAGAAAGGACAGGCCCAGAGAAGAGGCCCTTGCAGACCCTGGATGTGGGTTGTAGAACATCTGGGCAGAGAATTCCAGGCAAGAGTGCAAATGATCCAGTGCAGCACACCTAGACCATCCAGAAGTGGGGCATGGGATCCAGGTGGGCATGTCCCCTTGTTCTCATGAACTTCTTATGCCAACGACCAGAACAGAGTCCTAGAAAGCAGGGTGTTTGTCCTGTGTCTAAGAGTGATGCTGGCTGTCGGGACGCAGGAACTGTTAAACATTGGTGGTAGAAGCACAAAATGATACAAATTCTATGAAAGGTGTTTTGGCAACATCTATTAAAATTAAAAATGCATCTACCCTTTGCCACAGCAAATCCACTGATGAAACTTTATCCTACAGATATATCTGCACGTAAAATAATTACACATGCACACATACAAAATTATTCCTTGTAATACTGTTCACTGGAAGCCACACAAGGGTTGATCTATAGGAACAGGTTAAACAAACTATGGTAAATCCACACGATGAAAAAAGAATGAAAAAGTGCTCTCAACATCCATATGAAAAGATGATTTCCAAGCCATATTAAATGAAAAAAAGCAAGGTATAGAGCAATGTATTAGAATACTATCTTTGTGTAAAAAATAGAAGGATTCATAAAAAACTAATAAAGACAGCTACCGATAGGGTAAGGGTGCAGGTGAAGAAAGAGAGAAAAGATTCGTGACAGGAGCAAAAATTCTCAATGTATACCTTTTATATCATTCTTGGTTTTGAGCCCTGTGTATACACTACCTAATAAAAATACATGAAATTAAAGAAAAGGCATAGACAGCACGGAAGGTACTGACATGACAGTGAGAGCTCCGAGCTGGCCCATGCTGACTGACGCGGAGGCAGAGGAGGATGGTAAGGGAGGACTGCTGGCCCTAACGGCGAGGGGTCTGGGGCGGGAAGGGGGTGGGGAGGGCCTCTGTGGTGCTCCGATAAGATAGAAATGAACTCGATCGCATAAAAACCACATTATTGGGAAGTGGGGTTCTCTATTTCTCTTTTGTCATCCCTTAGGTTTTAGGAATGTCTCGTTCAATCATTCCATGACTCAATCAAGCTACACTGTATCAGTGAGAGTTCAGGTAATGAGGACCGACGGGGGTCTGGGGGCCCAGAGGTCCAAAGTGTGGGAAATCGTCATAGAGCAACCCCAAAGGGAAGGCGAATCTCAAGGGCAGAGTTAGAGCTGCAAGGTCCAACTCCCGTCCTCACCAAGAGGTTTTTTTTTCTTCTATCTTGAACTTAAAGGATCCGGAATTTGTTTTTATTAAAGGATGTGATACTCCCTTTCCCTGCTGCTCAGGGTCCCAGATGTCACGATGACAGTTAAGCCAACCCAGTGCTAAGGGGTCCTGGTGGCTGTGACACTGACAGATGCTTTGTCCAACTGGCCCCAACCTCAGGCGGCCAGAGGACAGGGGTGAGAGAATGACATTTGCATTCTCATTTCTCCCATTCTGAAGAACTTGACTACTGGCTCTAATCAGAGAGACTTAAGCAATTTACTGGCTGATAATCAGGTTCACAGCAAAAGATCCCTTTCTCAAAAAAAAAAAAAAAAAAAAGGTCACTTACCCCTTGCCCCAAACAGGCCAGCGCGGGAATGACTTTCTCCTGGGCAATGCACTGCAGGATCCGGGGAGCTCCGTAGAGTCCTCCCATACAGGAGGCCAGGGATGAAATGTATAAGCCCAAAAGGAACAGGAAGCCTACCAGGGACACCTGTATGAGGAAGCAGTTTCATTACCCAATGCCAGAATCCACTTGTCCCTTTCTGCTCCCCTAGCACCCACCCATCTGCACCCCATCGATCATTAGTCCTCTAGATTCAACCTCTTGGATAGGTTTCCAACATTCCCAGGCCCACCCCACTTCATTCATACCATGACTGTTTCAGTTTGGCCCACCATCACCTCTTGTATGGATGACACAGGGTCTCAAATTGAGCATGCACCAGACTCATCTAGAGGGCTTGTTGCCCTCCAACAGATGAATGGATAAAGAAGGTGTGGTCCATATATACAATGGAATATTACTCAGCCATCAGAAAGGATGAATATCCAACTTTTACATCAACATGGATGGGAACTGGAGGAGATTATGCTAAAAATAAGTCAAGCAGAGAAAGTCACCTATCCCTATGGTTTCACTTATTTGTGGAATATAAGGAATAGCATGGAGGACATTAGGAGAAGGAAGGGAAAAATGAAGGGAGGGGGAACCGGAGGGGGAGACGAACCTGAGGAACTATGGACTCTGAGAAACAAACTGAGGGTTTCAGAGGGGAGGGGGTGGGGGATGGGTTAGCCCGGTGGTGGGTATTAAGGAGGGCACGTTCTGCATGGAGCACTGGGTGTTATACGCAAACAATGAATCATGGAACACTACATCAAAAACTAATGATGTATTGTATGGTGACTAACATAACATAATAAAATAAAATTAAAAAAAAAATACAGGTTCCTGATCCCCACCTCAGAGTTTCTGATTAAGTAGGTCTAGGAAAGGGCCCAAGAATTTGGATTTCCCACAAGCTCCCAGATGATGCTGATGCGGAGGGTCTGGGGAGCACACTTTGAGGACCACTAGCTAACTGCAGTGCGAATTGGCCTCCCGCCTCTAAGCTCCGCCCACTCTGAATTGTCCCCAAGCCTCCGCCAGAGTGACCTCTCTAAACTCAAACCTGATCAGAATGCCACTGCCACAAAAATATCAGTGGCTTCCCACCGCCCTGGCATCCTCAGCCCGTCCTGGTCTGTGACCTTTGTAGCCCTGTGTGCCACACACTCGGACTTTCTGTCAGCTCACTTCCCTGCCTGCTGCCACCCTCTGTCCATGCTTGTTACACCCAGGTGTGCTTTAAGACTCAGCCCAATCCTCTCCTCCGCCATGAGACCTTCCCCCAGCCCCTCACAGCAGTGGCTGCTCCTTAGGGCCCCGCAGCACCTCAGCCTGAGTTTGGGGAGCACCTAGCATGCTGTCTCCTCTAGTGGCCCCAGAGGCCTCATTTCTGCAGGGCTCCTGTCTTGCTCATCCTAGTATACTTGGTGCCAACACAGAGCTACAAATGCTGAATGGATGAATGAATGAGCTCCATGACCCACATGGCCCACAAGTCACTAACAGAGTAAGAGAGGGCACAGTTGTTCCGCTTGGTGTCGACTTGCAAAGATCAGCGCTGCTGGCCACGCAGCTGGGCCCCAGGCTGTGGGTCAGGAACCCGCCCCACCCTCCTGAGCCGGCCCTCCTCTGGACCCACTGGGAAGTGGCCCTGCTTTCTGATTATTTGAGGTGCCCTTCTCCATTCTACTTTCCTATAGGCACGGCGGCCAGTACTGTGTGTTCCAAGTGCTCATTTGTCCAGCTATCACAGATGGGTTAGCTCTAATTTGCATGGTCTTGTCACATCCTTCATGATGAAGCTTCTTCACCTCACTTTTTATGTCCCTGCTTTAGCCGTCACTGGGTCAGTGGCATCGAGCTACACGGGACACCAGCTTCTGGCTAGACCTCTTTCCTGGCTCATAAATTATGGAAAACCTGCACCAGCCAGGATTCCTGATCGGACACAATATATTTTTAAAAGAATATATTTGTAGGACACTAGAGGTTCACATCACGAGGCTGAAAGATCAGGTGTGGAAAGGAACAAGACCCAAGCCTAGAGGTGCAACCGGGACTCTGGAAGAGGAACGGTCTGGCCAGGAAGTTACCAGCACCCTGCTGTCCTGCGGATGAATTCCATCATCCCTTCTTCGTTGCCTCATTCATGATACTTGGAGCATCTGATGGGTCTAAAACCTAGATCACATGCCCTAACAGGGCCACAAAGGGACAGGCAAGAGAGGGGCTTCTGTAATATTAAATGAGGCTCACTCCCTCCAAGATCATATATAGGTGTAATGACCCCCAAACGGTCAGGGATGCCAGGGGCCTGATGGACGTGACTCAGGTCCACTACAGAGCCTAACTTGTCCCTCATTTCAGTGTGGATTACTTTTCCCTAAATGCAGGACCTCATCTCATCCCCAGTGAATGTCCCCTGTATATTTTCTTCATTGTCACCAGCGTAACCCCACCTGTGTTGTAGTCCGTGACACGAGGGGGTTCTCCTGCAGTCGAGCACAGGCTCCTGCCGCTCGTGCGTCCTGCCCCTGCCCCACCACACCACAGGCTTCGTCGTGCCCACGAAATTCGTGAGGCTTCGCGGCTCATGCCCTGGAGGCCTCACAAAATCGTTAGATAAACTGCTTCCATTATCAACCCCTGATCCATTCTGGGATGCAGTCCTTCACCTCGAACGTTTGTTTCTGTTTTCGCAACCAAACGCATGCTGTATTCATTAGTTTTAAAAATACCTAGACTCGTCAGGGGTGCCTGGCTGGCTCAGTGGGTGGAATATCCAACTCCTGATCTCGGGGTCATGAGTTTGAGCCCCACATTGTGGGTACAGATTACATTGAAAAAAAAAATACATAGACTCTGTGATAAAATTTTATCAAAAGCTTTTAGAAAATGCAACTAGGAGTTCTCCACTCCAGCTATACCAAAGAATCAGTCCAAGAGGTTTGGCTTTATCAGTGTTGGGTGGGGCACAGACGTCACTGATTTTTCAAACACCCTCCAGGCAATTCTAATGTGCATCCAGGGTAGAGAACCGCTGGGCAAGGTGCATCGGAACCACTGCACTGTCCCTTCAGAGAATTCTCCAGGAGACATGGTATCTCCTTGCAGAAATTTTATTGCTTCTTATCCAAAAGGTTATATATATTTGTGTTAAAAAAAATTTGTTTTCATTGAAAGCCTGTCCATTACTCAGGTTGGAAGTGAGACTGCCTAGTCTGGCTTCCTCCTCGTGTGGGGCTGACCCAGGAAACGGGAGTCTCTAGTTCCAGGTCCTACAGAGATGCCCATGTTTGCCTTCCCACAGACACTCCCTGGGACTCCTGCAGAAACTCTGGGCCGGGGGCCAGAGAGGGGACTGTCCAGGCACAGTGACTTGTTTACGTCCAGTGTGGCAACTGTGTTTACAATGGTCTGTTCACTCGACAATCTTTTATATAAAACTATGATTCTGTCAGTTTTCTGAAAAATAAATGAAATGTTGGTTGTCGTGTGTGGATCAATTATAAAAACTCCATTCTATCTCTCTCCCACGTGTATCCTGTCCCTTCCTTCCCGTCATCCATCCACGGGAGCATCTGCTGAGGACAGGTGACAGACCTGGCCCAGCGCTAGGCACAGGGTAAGACGTTATAGGTACAACAGTGACCTACACAGCTTTGCTTCCAGCCCTTGTAGAATTTAATCACTTTCTCTCTTCATACGGAACTGTGAGCTTGCGAACTATGCCTGTGGAGATGAAGTGAGCATTTATTTGAGCAGATGTGTGTCAATAGTTTTTTAGGGGGGAAAAAAAAGTACCCCTCTGTCATACAGATATTTGAGCAAAAATCTATCTTTCCAAAATTATCTGAGGTATGAACTACCCTAACTTCTTCCTTCAGTAACTCCTGATGAAAATTATAATTTCATCTCCTTGCTTTTTATATTTTATGCCAGCTACCATCAGAGCTTCAGTCCTGAAGGTATCTCACCTGTCCACCGGCCGTTCCTTTCTCTTGAAGGATCGCATTCAAAGTCATTTGCAAGGTGCTCATCCTGCCTCATCCAATTCCTATGGCCCCTTGACATCAGTGAGGAGTACATCCTGAAACTCTTACAATCCCAAATTGTCTCATGGTCCCCTAGTTTTCTCCCGCATCAGATTTCCACAGACAAGAGTTTCCTCAAACTGTCCCAGCTTCACAAAAGGACCAATATCTCAACTTTCAGTCAAGTTTTCTCTCACTTGATAGCCATTTTCCAGAAGGAAATAAAGTTGGCTTCACTTCCTGAGAGACCGCTCTGTGTCCATGAGGGAGAGCAGAGGACAGCCAGGCTGGGCTGGATGGGCAAGGCTGAGCAGCTTCCTCCTTCACCAGCTGCCAACCCTGCCCCCCCACCCCCCCAACCCCCCACCGTGGGCGCTCCAGGTCCCTCCTGAACACCTGAAACCATGACTGTCAGATCTAAGAATGATTAGAGTTTACTTGGTGGGATACCTCCTTTTTAACAACGATGCTTTGGGGGTACTTTTCCTACTTAGTTTGTTCTTATTTTGCTGGTTGGCAAGCTCCAGGCTTCCTGAAGTACTTGGTCTTTTTGATGTTTAATAAATTTCTTTTTTTCCTGGACTGTATACAAGTTTATTCCAAAACAGTTATTTAATCTATTTAGTTTTACCTCTGCTAATACCTGTTCTTCATACAATTCCTCCTTCTATAACTGAATAATATTGGGATTGACTTTTTTTTTCTATCCAGTTAAATACGGTGGATTTGTAGGAAAAAAATACGTCCTACCTATAAGGTTATCCCCATTAAGGAGTGTTCAGAGGAGGCACTATTTAATAAGCACCTACTGTGTTTCAGGTATTGTGCTTTCCATAGATTACCTCAGAGCCACCACAACGTACTGAAGACTTTTGAAAAAGCGTAACACTACAGGGCAGCTTGTTGGCTCTGTCGGTAGAGCAGGCAACCCTTGATCAGGAGGTCGTGAGTTCAAGCCCCATGTGGGGCGTGGAGCCTACTTAAAAAAAAAAAAAAGAAAAAAGCGTAACACTATGGAGACTGACACCCAAGAACCAGGCAAAAGTTTTTGTGGGGTAGGAATATAAAGCAAGAAAGAAACTTCTTAGAGAAACCGTAGGCTGGGAAGACAAATCATTAGAAATAGATCTGAGAAGCTGCAGAAACCAAAAAAGAAATAGATGAACCGACCAGCTGCAGGTCAGTGGAAAGGAATTCAGGGCAGCCAGCAGCCACTGAAGATAAGCGTTCTGGCAGAAAGCACCCGCCAGAAAGACCGAGAAGTGCACTGCGGAGCTTCCTGAGAGCCAGCCCCAAGGGGAGCGTCCTGGAGGCCTGCTTGGTCTCTGCCCCAGGGGGAGACCCTCAGGACACACAGACCAGACTGAGGAGGCCTCGCTTCCTCAGGGCCCAGGAGAGCTCAGAGATGGGCTGGCTCAGAACCCAGGCCACAGCTAAGACATGCAGCTGAGATAACAGTGACCCCGAGGGTGGTAAGCCGGGTCGAGGGACCACGGAGGAGACCGTGCGCTCGTAGCTTGTGGCCTCTGCAGGTGGCACCACCCCCTTCTCCAGGCGCTGCTAGTACAACCTTCCGCGGCCCAGCTCGCTGCTGAGTGCAGCCGAGTCAGTCCCAAGGAGGGACATCAGAGAGCAGAAAAGGAGGAAAGCCAAGGTTGGAGGCTTCGGCGGGGCGGGGGGGGGCGTAAATCCTGTGCAGTCCCCTTTGCAGCGGGGAGCCCGGGGGCAGCAGCTCAGCACAGTGCCCCTTTCTGGAGTTGCCCTGGTGGGTTCTTCCACTGTATACTTACTTGCTGTACCAGCCCCTGTTTGCTACTGAGAACCAAGAGCAGTATCTTTCCTGACTTGACAGCCTTTACAACCGCCTCTTCTAGGAAACGGTCTATTCCCCCCCAAAGCCCGAACCCTCCACCTCTCCGCCTGGTGTGCGCACACCGGCACTCCCACACATTAGTGCCCAGCGTGGTTTAGCAGGTGCCCCCACCGGCTAAATGTTCGCCTACCTGTTTCAACGCCTGGGACAGGTGGCATTCCAAACAAGCTTCCGCCAGCTCAGGTGGCTATTATTAGTGGTGGAATTTCCACCCACAAAGGCTTTCCCGAGCTGTCCGTGGAGATGTTTTTACTCTCCTGTGGTGGCCTTCCTTGGATACAGGCTGCCTACCCTCCCGTATACCTGTTCTTCGTTCTCTCTGCAAAGGAGGGGAAGGAGGGGAGAGAGGAGCCCCAGACCAAGGCATAATTTGCCTTGTTCCATCCAGATCAGAGCCTCGAACGGTTGAAAGGACCTCTGTGAGGGAATCTACTAGAAAGGAGCCCGCTTTAGAGGCTGAGCTAGCTAGCCTCTGGCAAGTTGCGGACCACAGCAGGCAGACCCCCTGGTCAAAGCATCAGCTGTTCCCCGAGGCCTTTAATTCCTCTGACGCAGCCAAGCTTTTCATTCCACGATTAGAGAAAAGGCCCGTGGGAGATGAAACTCAAGATGGAAGCTTGCATGAGGTATAAATGAGGGCCGCAGATTCCTTCCCTGAGAGGAGGTGTCTCGCTGGGGGTCTAAGACCTTGGTCCCGGGAAGGGGGTGGAGAGAGTGCCCTCACCACCTGAGCTGCTCCCCCTTTCAAAACCTGCTTTCAGAGTCAAGACCCCTGAAAACATAGATCATCTTTACATTGTCACCTACATATCTTAAAAAGAAACCTGCGCTAATGTGGAAACCAAGCCCAAATGTAGCTCTAAAAAGAGAGTTCAGAGTTTCCTGCCCCAGGCTGCCCCAGTCAGTGGTCCTCTGTGAAGATCAGCAAGGTGGCTTTGCAAAGCCTCACACCAAGAGAAAGTGCTACTTTCTCCCAAAATCTGAGCAGAAACACTCGGGAGTTAACTAGAAAAACTTTCCTAGCCTTCTACATTTCTCTGATAAATGACAGGAATCTCAGGGTCCACTTTTCCTCCAAGAACTTAAGGGAAGGTAGGAGTTTTTGGGGATTTCCAGAAAAGCATCTGGGAATCTTATTCTCCTAGGTTCTAGAGATGCCAAATGAGTGTCCTTCACTGTCACCTGACCTCCAGCCTGTTAAGGGGCAGCTGTGGAATGTGAGGAATTTGCTAATCGGCTTCTGGCAGGGTCCACTGCTCTAGAAACAAAGGTGTTACAGCCAGATCAACCCCAGCCCACTCCTGGGGAGAGCCCATCGAGTCAAGGTCTGCAGAGGGCAGGGTGGGCTTCCCCCTGTCACTGGGCCTCCTCCAACTCCCTCCACTTTGCTGCCTCCTTCCCACCCCTCGGCCTCCTCCTTTACTTGCTTCCAGTGAGCAGCCCTTTCTGCTCATGGTGGAAGGTGAGGCTAGTGGCAGAAATGAAGGGCTGGTTGAGCTAGGGGTTTGCGCTCAGGGCATTCTTTGTTTCTGTCCTGATTTTTGACATGAAGAGAAACTTTTGTTCCTCTTATTTAGTCCCCTGACCCATAAGAAAAACCTGTACCTTTTCCATATTTTTGCCCCCCCCAGCCCCCCCTTCAGTCCTGGCCCAAGCCTCTCTGGATTCCCAGGCAGGACTGCAGGGGGCGGGGGGCAGCTATTAGTAGATGGGAGCAAACGAAAGACGCAGCAGACGGAGCTGGCCGGCAGAGCAGGACTCACCCACCTTTTCTGCTATCAGGAAGTCATAGCGAAGGGCCTCTCGGGTGCAGGCAGAGCCCAGCAGGAAGACGAATACAAGGTACAGAAACCACCTGCAAAACCCCAAGAGTGGAGCAGAGCTTACAGCCCCCGACTTCAGCCAAGCACATCCCAACCCACCGCACTCAGCCTCCCGGGTTCCCGCGGGGACCCGTCTCAGAAGGAAAGAGAAAGGCCAGTCATGAAGCCTCCCTGGCTTGTCTGAGGGGGCTCCCAGCACTATTTCCCCTCTAGCATATCTCTTGCCAAAGAATGTATGATTGTTTTGTCTCTTTGTTACATTAAAGAAGAAAGATGCACTGAGGGTGCTGGGAGTGGGGAACAGGTGGCCCCTCTGGCCTCCAGCTTGCCTGGACTCAGGCAGGGGTGACCGGCAACCCCACAGCCCCCCTTTGCACCCGTGAAGAACACGCAGATGATCTCTCAGACTTCTTAGTCCCACTGTTCCTTGGATCCCAGATGACAGAGAGCCGGGCCAAGTGTGAAAAGGGCAGCGGTGACCCGGCTCTGCCCCAGATGCCCTGTGACCTTGAATAAGTCACATGATCCCCGCGGCCTCATTCCCATCTGGGCAGTGAAAGGACGGGCCAAAGGTCCGTCCCGGGACCTCCCAGCTCTGACCCCAAAATGAGGCAGGGCTCTTTCTTCTCTGTCCTTCCCAACACCCGAGCGTTCTCTGTGGCCTTCATTCTCTGGCCAGCACGCAGCCCTACTTAACACACATCGGACTTGTGCTGTGTGCCCGACGCAGTGGGGCCGCTCTAATAAGCTGAGAGCAAATTCAGCGTTTACGAAACGCACATAGTCGTATTTCGAAGTACCACACTTAAAGTAACACAGGCACTTTTCACTTCTCAAGTCATCGGCACGTCTACGCCTCTCACATCCACCCAGTGAAGGCAGAGAAGCTTCTTCCTGGGGCACAGAGAGTAAAACGGAAGACTCTGGAAGGTCAGAAGCAGCTCCAAGGCCACTCAGTCTGCTCGTGTAGGTGGCGCGGTGGGAACTAAAACCCTGAGAGCCTTGGGGTGGTGCCGGGGAGGCGAGCTGAGGGGAGGACAGCCTGCCACGTGTCTTCACACACAGTGGCTGCGCCACAGTCTCTGGGGTACACATGTTCCCATTATCCCCATTTTATGAGAAAGGAAACAGAGGCTCAGGGAGCTAAGTACATTGTTCAGCATATCACCCAGCCCCCCAGCAGCAGAGCTAGGGTAGAAACCCCAACCTGACGGCAGAACTCTTCACCTTTCTGTTCCTCCCAACAATCCTGGAAAGTCAATGGTTAAAAAATCCCCAAGTTCAAAATGGAAGTGGGGGAGGAGGAGGGGCAGGAGGCTGAGGAGAAAGGAAAGAAAGGATTCATCCTCCTCCTCCTGCATTCCCAGGCAGGGGGTCTGAACCCACCAGACGTGAATTTTCCAGCCGGCTGAGTGTTAAAAGGAGAATTGGAATATGAAATAGATTGGCCACAGTTGGGGCACTCTCAGAACAAAAGGGGCAATCCCCTCTTTTGCCTGGGGTTTTCTCTCCTTCTCTCCAGTGGATTGCCACCAGGGGAACTTACTTACGAGATGCCAACAGCTGCTAGGGAGCCCAGGGGGATGCTGGCAGCGGGCTCCCGGAGGTCACCCCCCATGTTGAAACCGGCCATGACTCCTGAAAGACACCCAGACAGGGGAGAGGGGTGAGCAGTGCACTCCACTCCATGAATCACCTTCCCCTCGTCAGGGCCCTCTCCTGGAAGCTATCCCACGGCAAGCCCTTCCATCTGCAGTTCTGGCAACTGAGTTTCTCAATCTCCCCTGGCAACTGGGGAGGCATCCGTGGGGCATGAAAGGGACCTTTGTGGATTGGATGATGCTTGGGAGGAAAGCCCTGCTGGCTACAAAAGCATCTTGTGGCCCAGTGCAAAGTAATGAGGGTGAGTGAGACATCTGGCAGGCTGCACAAAGGTCCTGTGGCTACATACTGAGCTCTGCCACCCCCTTCTCCCCCAACTCCCTGGGGAGGCTCAGCCTTAGCAAAGCACCTGCTGCCCCCTCCTCCACTCAGCTCCTTGCCTCTGCTGCCCACTGACTGCACTGGGGTTTAGGTGTCCTGGGAGCAGGTCCCATCCAACAGCCAGGGCCAGAGACCAAAGGGCTCTAAACAAGTTCCAAAGAACCATCATGATGCTACCAACACTGAGTCCCAAGCTCCTCTTCATCATTGCCTCTATTCCCCAAGAACACTTGTGAAAAGTCATAATTAGTCAAGATGGGGAGGGAGGACACCGTGTGGGATGGTGAGAGGGGTCATCACCTCTGTCCGTATTCACCCACAGAAGAAACCAATAAGACAATATGTTCTGATCATCAAAAGCGGGTCCAGCCCACAGGTGCTCTACAAGCCCTGGTCAGGAAGGTCTCACAGAGGGGCGGGTGCGTCTCAAATGTGGCCTTGTGAGAAGATTTACATAGGCTTAGGGAGAGAGATGGGTCTAACGCCATCATTATGGGTTGAACACCTTCAACCTGACAGGGCCTGGGCTAATGCTTTCCATGCATTTTTTTATCTTGTTCAATCCTTACAACAACCACATCAGAAAAGCAGAATTATTTCCCCTATTTTACAGAAAAGGAAACTAGTATTCAGAGAGGTTAATTAAAGTGGCCTAAGGTCACACATTTACTAAGTGGGAAAGCTAGGCTTCAACCCCAGTCTGTCTGACTCTGAAAATTCTGTTCCAACCAGCCCTGCTAAAACACTTGCAGGAGCGCAGGTAAAATGGGGGTGAAGTGAAGATGTGGAGGCAGAGAGTTAACGGGGGCGTATTTCCAAGGGTGCCCTGAATGGGGGACCAGCACTGGGACCTGCACACGCATTGACCAGCAATTCCACTCCTGGGACTTCCACCTCAGTGAACAGTCAAGGATATAAGCAAAGTGTAGCCAAAAATGTTTATAAAAATGCTTGTCTATATACTAGTGAAAACGAGAAACAACCTAATATCTACAAGTAGGGGATTGGCTACATAAGTGATGATACATCTTTCACTAAATACCAGGGCTCGGGCGTTGGCCTTGGCCGAGATATGTTGTGACACAGAAAGATATTTAAAAAGCTATTGTTTCATTTTCAGATACATATTATAAAACAGAACATGTGGTATGATCCCACTGTTGTAAAAAAAAAAAAAAAAAGACAACAGACAAATGTATGCATGGCGGGGGGAAGGAACCAGGACATATTTTAAAATGCTAAACATTTTCAAATGTGTTGGTGATGGAAAAACAGATGATTTTTCATTTTCTTGCTTAGATTTATTGTCCCAATTTTCTACAGTGATTGTTTTCAAATGGGGGCTTCTTAAAGGGCTTTTTGTTTAAAATGCCACATTAGGCATCTTCTCTTTCCTCTTGTTTCCCTTCTTCCCAAGATCCTATTAAAGGGTAGGAAGGGGGAAATGCATCCATGCCTAGAAGCAAAGAGGGTTGGGACGGGGAGCCGTGAGTAGATGAAAGGTTGCTCCAGATGTCTGGCACATAGAGAATGCAGAAAATGACCCAGCGTGAAAGGGAAGGAAAGGAAAGCCTTAGAAAACTTCTCTAGAGGATCTGGATAAACCCAAGGAAAACCAGGGCTGCTAGTGTAGATGTTTGCACCCCAACGAAGCCCTCCTCAAGGACTGGCCGTACTCACAAATGAGCCACAGTCAAGTCCCCTTCAGGGATGCAGACCTACACACACTACAGCCAGGAATCCATGCCAGCAACCCAAGATTGCCAGGGGTGTGATGAAAACCAGCAACAAATGCATGCATGATAAAAATAGAACAACCTGGGCTGGAAGGAACATATAAATCAGAACACAGATGAGAATTTTGAAGAAAATACAATTAGTAGCTCCAGACACATCCAAGAAGAATATTCTCTCTATAAAGCAAGGTGCCAGGAAAACAAAAATAATCCAAGAACAAAAAAGAACTTTTGGAAATTACAAACATGATCACTAAAATTAAAAATGCAATAGAAGATCTGAAAGATAAAGTTAAGCGAGTATCCCAGAATTGAGAACAGAAAGATAAAGGGGTACAAAACTGAGCAAAGCCTGGGAGAAACAGAGGGGCTATCTCAGAGTTACAGCATCCAACTAACGGGAGGTCCAAAAAGAGAGAACAGAGAAAACCAAAGAAATAACCAGATAAATAAACCAGAACTAAATAATAAATAACCGGAAATGTCTCCAAACTGAAGAAGACACAAGTCTTCAGGTTGAAATATCCCATAGAATAGACAGCACAAAGAACAAAATTTAAAAAGCCCATACCTAAATGTAGCATTGTGCAATTTCAGGAAAAATCCTAAATATTTCCAAAGGTAAAAAACTGAACACTTATAAAGGAACAAAAATTAGACTTCTCTTTGGCAACAGTGAATGCTAGGAAACAATGGAGTGCCAATTTTAAAATTCTGAGGAAAAATTATTTGAAACTAGAATTTTAGCCAGATTACCAATTAAGTGAAAGCAAAGTTACATAGACAAGGGCTCAAAAAATTTACCTCCACATATCATTTCTGAGGAAGCTACTAAAGCATGTACTCCAGCAAAATGAAGGAGGAAAACACGAGATTGAGAAAAGAGTGGTGATGACTCAGGGATGGAGTAAAGTCCCAGAACCACCATTGTCACTGCGTAGAAACCAGCAGGGACTGAGGCAGAAGGCTGGAGGCCCCAGGAGGCATGCCTCTGGATAGGAACTGGATTCAACCCAATGAACAGTATGATTAACAAGCTGAATGATTTTAAGGACATGCTAAACTGCATATCTTGGCAACAAGAGAAAAGAAAGTTTATTGAAACTCCAGGAAAAGTGAAAAAGAAAGTCAATGTCTAAATATGACTCAAACTAAAATGTCATGACATGATTTTACATAACTAATGGAATATAAGAGAAAGTAACCCATTTGACCACGATATGAGGAACATTCTCTCCTAAATGGCACAAGGACTGCATCAGAATCAAAGCAAAAGAAATGGGATTCTAGCTACTACTTCACTCTTCACCGAATGGCAGCTACCTGGTCATAACAGTGTACATGTTTACTGTTGTTTTTTTTTTAACTTCTAAAAATTGACCTATAGACAAAGCACAGAGGACATAACTCTAGTCATAAAATAGAATATGAATATCATCTACCTCAACAATGTAGAGGTGAAGCTGGTATTAGGAACCAATACCAAAAAAAAAAAAAAAAGAAGAAGTAGAGGGAATGTAAAAAGCACTAATATCTTCATTTTAGTAGTGCTGAAAAACAAAAATATTAGTCCCATGACCTTTCACTCAGGTCTGGATTGGCCCTTACAAGCTTCAGTTAGTTAAATAAGAAAACCTGAAAGATGATTCTAATAATGCCTTTCAAGCTAGCCATTACATTTGGAAAGTAGGTAAAGAAAAGGCTAGTGAATATATACCAGTTGCAATAAATTTTAAATTAATTCTAAACTTCTTCTGTATCTTGTTATCATAAAGGAGAATTTCTAAGTGTTTGCTAAAAAGAGCAAAGAAATTTCCAAGAATATTGAGCAGTTTGTCTTTGAAGTTATAAAGATTGTTGACTTATAAACTTAAGATAAAAAAACTTTAATAGATTTGAGTGTGTGTGTGTGTGTGTGTGTGTGTGTGTATGAAACTGTGCTTGTTCACTGAAAGTTGTAGCTACAGTTTTCGTGGCATTTTGCCTACTCACCTGCTAATTGTCAACTCGTTATGGCTTCTCTCATATTGTTCTAAAACACAAATATAGAAGGATTGTGTAGATTCCTCCCAACTAGGGATTCCCTTAAGATAACTGAAGTATTCCTTGTAAAAATATTTTACACATAAAATAAATATGACTCTAATACATTAATCTTAAAACACAACACTGAATTTCAATTTCCCACACCAATAATAAAGAGTGAAGGGATGTAGCCCAAAACGGTTAAAATAACAGAGATTTAAGAATATTATTTAAAATTAAAAAGGTAACAACAACAAAAAAGCAATGTAACTATCAAAAATTAGGAAGCGGATGGAGGAGCATGTAAGTAAGTGAAACTCTATTTCCTAACATGGAGTCAATAGTTTATGTCTTTCATTAATCAAGTTACAGGTTCAAGCTTATTGCTTGGTAATCTACAGCTAGCTCCCAAAGCGCTAAAAATGATTAAAAGCAGTTGCCCCGATGGGCTATCTGGGGTTGTGATGGGTGGGGTGGGAGACTACTGCTTTCCATCATAAACACTTCTGTAGGATTTTCTTTTTTGTCATGTGCAGAACTTATTTGAATCACAAAAGGATGCCCAGGACCTGCCTCCCTCTGACCAGTGTTCCTCGGACCCGATCCTGTCACTGAGGCTCTGTTCAAAGGCAAGGGCTTCATTGCTCGCTCCCAGAACTATCTGGTGCCAAGGGCATCCCTGGCCAAATCTCCACATTCACCTGACTCCCAGACCCCACTAACTTCATCCACTAACAGCAGCCCTTCCTGGACCTCCTAAATTCTGACCCCCTGCAAAGGTTCCCACCTGTCACCACATTTACTGGTACCTCACCTGGCTGGCCACATTCCTTCCCACCATTGACAACAGCCTCATTCTGCACCCCCTCCGCTCCCCTAGCAATTTTATGCCCATTCATTCAGCATTGTGAGATTACATACTGCTAATTACTCTTTGCCATTTTAGTACCTCCTATAGTTCGTCACATAGATGCACATTTGTGCATCTTCCATCAGATCATTTACAAAGACCCACGAGACCTGCACTGGTATATATGCTCTGTTTGGGAAAGTGATTGATTAATCCTAACTGCTTCCTGCTTGCAAACAGGTTCTGCATCCGTAACAAAAGCCCTTTTCTTCTCCCACGAATCCCTCACACAGTCGACAACACAACCTTTGATCACAGGGTCTGCTAGCTGGCCTGGTGTGGGATCCTGGTCAGTGGGAGCAGAGACAACAGACATGGGCAAGGCCACCCTCAGGAATGGGCCAGACCCAGACAGCCAGGAAGTTGGCTTTGTTGGCTCTGTTCTTTGACAAAACAGAGAAGCCAGAAGGGAGGTAGTCAGTACCACCAACACAATGCACCAAAGCCAGGGAAATGCCTGCTAGGCGGGTCATTCCTGTTAGGCTAATGTGGGCAGACTGACGTGGGTGTTCTGTGCGCACCTATTAGATTGGTTTGCACACTGAGACTGTCGCTTGCAGAATTTCGCCCTTGTGTGACTACACGATTCCTGAGCAGATGATCACCAGTTTTGGTGAATTAGAAATTTCTTGCTTGTCAGTTGGATCTAGAAAAATTATTTTGATTTAGTAATTTTTTATGCACGCTTGTCAAGTATTACAGAGATTCTCTAGTTTGGCTTTCCATCTGCTTCTGGTGCCATTTTAAGATATTATCGTTAATGGTAGAGCTGGATTTAGTGGGTGTAATATAACAAATACTATTTCTCAGAGCATTAGTATCCAGATGTTTTACAGATATTAAAAAAAAAAAGCTTGGGAAAATCTTGATTAAACAAGATTAGAGAGGTGTTTACTGCTGGACTTATCAGTGCCTACAATATGCTAATTTCATTGTCCACTCTAAGAAAAGAAATGTAACACACAGTGTTTCCCAAAACTTATTTAACAATATTACACTTTTTTTTTTTAAATAAAAAACTTTATTCATTACTAGTGTTTAAGGGAACACAGTTTGGGAAACACTGTGTCCGTTTTATAATTACTATTTAATCTTTATGCTTTTCTTGGGACGCTTCCTAAAATCGCTTAAAATGGCTACTTAGAATAACAATTCTTAAAGCTGGAAGGTGTCCTAGAGGTCATCTACTCCAACCTCTTATTTTACAGATGAGGAAAATGAGGCCCAAAAAGAAGTGATTTTGCTCAAGTTTCATCAAGTCTCCTGATCTCAAATCAGTGTTCTTTCCACTATGTCACAGAGTTTCTTGGTTTCTAACACCCATACTTTTCTCGGATTTCCTTTTATAACAGAGAAACTGTATGATTCATTTGGGGTTACTCCACCATGAGAAGGCTGAATTTATCAGTTATGATCAGCACTACACACTGGTTTACCCGCAGGTACTTTCATCACAGTTCCAAATCACTAGTCTGTGCCTCTCCAGGGCATTTCCCCTCCTCGTAGGTCTTAAACTTCCAGTTCCAGGAAGCAGTTAATTGCTTTACCCGAAACCACATTTCTCTCTGCATCAGGATGACAATATAGTCCGTGCATTGTTACCACGTGACCTCAGTAAACAGCTTCCTTCATATGGTTAAGTCTTCTGACTTGGTCTTCTACCCTAGTTCCGCAGCCTTTTAGCAGATGCTTATTGTCTCGGCTTTTATATATATGTAACATGGCGTCGGCCAGCACCTTGCCCACTTAGGTTTATGAAGCTAAACTTCCAGCGCCACCCATAGTCTCCTGGGCACTGACATTATGCCTCCAGTTTGGGTGGGTGGCACCAGGTGAACAGGGCTTTGGGCCTGGTGCCACATCACCAAGGTCAGACCTAACAACAGGCAGAGATGGCCGGGAGAGAAACTCATCCCCTCTACATCTCAACAATACGCCTGCGGTTAAAAGAACCAGTATCAATGTCAAGTAACCACTTGCTTACAACATTTGCGAGACTGTGGCCGTGTCCTTCTGCCCCCAGTCAACCCCCGCTCACATAGATCAAAGCCTTCACTTGCTGCATATCATCACGATCCCACTTCCTACCCTATTTTCCTCTTTGTTGCTGAAAATGAGAATTAGAAAGGGGGTAAAAAAGCCTACTAGTTTTTCTAGGCTTTTTTGGTTTCTGTTAGTTGTTCATTAAAGGACTACTTACTCCTTCTCAAGGAGCTCCCAAGCTTCCTCCTGGGAGCTTTTCAATCCACATCTGTGTCCTTAGAAACCTTTAATTTTCTCCTCCAGCTCTACCTTAATTGTTTCTCTGCTGCCTATTTTCTCTCTTCTTTGAAGTTCATGAGTTTATTCTTTTTCTTTATCATGAAGGCAGAATATCCATGCACTAAAGTTCCCACACCTTGTCTGTTGCCTTTTGTGCTGAAGGAAGCAGTCTGCTACTGTTTGGGGGCAGTGTGGCTCTGAGCCTCGGGCTCCTCATCTGCAAACGGGGATCAGACGCTTTACCTGGAGGGGCTGTTGTGAAGTTAGGAGGAACGGTGCCTGGCACCTAGTAGGTGCTGAATAAATGTCCACGCAGGAAAGATGGGCTCCCATCCTCACTTGGAAATCCCTTGGGTTCCTAAGGACCCTGGCCGTCCCTCCTTACCTTCCACCTGATTCCCAAACCCACTCCCTCCGCACACCTGGCTTATTGGCTGGTTTGTTTGGCGGCTCCCGCAGGAAGCTTTCCTCTCCTCTTGGCTCTATTCTTGGAGGCAGAACTTGCCAGGCCCCACCCTCTCCATGCCTGAGAGACTCTGCTGAGACACATGGTGTCTCCCGGAACACTGAAACGCCAGGATTCAGGCAAGCCTCGCTGGCCTTGCTGGCAGCTCCCCACGCCTGTGCATTCTCCCTTCTCGCATCCTCTGCAAAGTAATGGGAAGCAGTGCGGTTCACCACTTACTGTCCGCTGACCTCTCTGTGTTGTTGTTCCCTCATCTGTAAAATGCAATAATAACCGAACCCATGGAAGGATCCAAGTTCTCTGGGGTCTGACACTTTAAAAACAATACAGATTTATGAATATGAAATTAAGAACAGGGCCTTAGCAGGAGCTCCCGCAAGGGAGGGACCCCTCAGCCTGGGCTTCATTACCGTCATGCTAAGTCTGCGCCTCATTGGAGCAGAGGGGCTGTGTGGTGAGGCTGAAGTGAGAGACCGAGTGTAAAGTGCTCAGCACGGCGCCACGCATAGTGGGCTGTTGTAATACTAATGATTAGTATAGATACTTATAATAATTTTGACGAAATTATAAGTTAATTCTATAAATAGAATTATAAAAATAAACACATATAATAATTATAAAGCTTCCTTTTCTCATGTTCCTGCTCATAAGAATGCAGTGGGGTGAGCCCCAACTTCAGCCTGCCCTTACTTGAGGCTCTCTCCTCCTTAAACCTGGGAACCCCATTCTCAGTGAATTTCCATCTCCTAGTTCTTCCCTGTATTGTGGTCCCTGATCCCTGGAGTGGCCGTGTGCGTGTGTGTGTGTGTGTGTGTGTGTGTGACAGAGACAGAGAGAGAGAGAAACAGAGGGAGAGAGAGAATCCTGTGGGCACCGAGGTTGGTTTTTCAGGGCAAGTTTGGCAGTGTAGCTTGGAGAAGGAAAGCACTTTAAGAAACAAAGCAAATGCAGAATCTCCTCCAAGGCCCCAGCCCCACCCTGTAGCCACTACCACAGGGTGTGGCCGACTGCAGGGAGGACAGAGGGACAGGCCTCATAAATCCAGAGACGCCACTGAAACCTAGTTTTCAACTGATCCTTACAGGAATTGTCTTACCCTTGAGATAAAATATCTAAGTAACTAAAATAATATGTCTCTGACTGGAGATGGGGACAGAGTGGGGGGGACTTGTGTTTGTTCTTCCAAACTCCTCTCCCCTCTCCACAGCGTGGAGGTTCTCTTGTTCCAGAAGAGGATGGTGTTGGAGGGAGCCCCGGCCATGACTCACTCAGAGCTAATCCTTGGCAAATCCATCACCATGGAAACTGCCAATCATCCATGCTTTTCATAGCTTAACAGAACATCTGCCAGGGGAAGCCAAGTGATACAAATTGTTCGTCCTGCCTACCGTGTTTACACTGGGGCCCCTGGCAAACAGAGAGAGAGCCAGGGAGGCAATGCTCCATAGCAGAATGGTGGCCCAACCCCGGTCACTAATTAGCTGGGTAACCTTTAGCAATCCTTCATAAGTCTCTCTGTGCTCCTCCTTCCCCAGGTGGTCACATAAAAGATCAGTGATTCTCAACCTGGTTGGGCCAAGGGGTGGTGGGAGGACCGAGAAGCGTATCTCCTAACAGGGGTGGGGTAAAAAAGAAAAAAAAAAAAAAAAGCTTGTGTAGTTTCTTCAATATTATAATTTTATATTTGGAATTTTATAAAATAAGATTTTCATAATTTAAGCTATAGAATATAAAACTTGATTAATATTCTTAGGTAGCAATCTGTCTCAAAGGAAGGACAAATACACCCTTCTCTGGTCCAGGGGGTGCATATCAGAATTTCTAGTGTAGGTGAGGATTTTAGTATCATTATCAAAAATGAATATGGATTAAAAAGACAAAAAGTTGAGAGCTGCTGAACTTGCTGATCTCAAATGTGAGTCCCGCTCAGACTCAGGGCTACTGTGTGGCTCTTCAAACCTCAGGCTGCTAATTCCTTGCTGGAGGGAAAAATACTGAAGTGGGGCCCACCACTCTCTGCCCCCTCTCAGACCAGGCATACCCTCTCTTTCTAAGACACCGGGCCTGGAGAGGCAAAGGAGGGGAACCATGGAGCAGTGTGGAGGGGGCCCAGCAGAGTCACATTACTGACACAACCTCCTAGGGGTGCCCCCTGGAGTACTGCCAGCCAAGGAGGACCACAGCCCCCCCCCCCCCCCGCCAGGTGTGACTGCCCACCTGGCATCTGGGCCCAGGGTTTCTTGACCTGGCCTTAGGACTCATTGCCAGGCCCAAGGAAACGCTCGGGTGGGAAGCCTCTTGAATGTGTGTTCCACCTATGTGTGGGAGGGAGGGCGGGACAATATTTTCAAATGTTAGCTTTTTAAAAAATTCCCTCTATTTCTTTTCCCCCTTGCCTTTTCTGTCCATTCAAGAGGAAGTTGACCTCTACTGTATTGCCTTGAGGGAGATACAAGGCAGGAGGAAGCAGAATTTGCCGGGACTCTGTTTTGGGATCTGTTTCTCCAAAGCCTGAGCACTTAGGAGATTTTAAAGAATCAAGGAGGTAGAAAAGAAGCCGCAGCATGGGGGGACCAGAATAGACTTTGGTACATAGTTTGCGGGGTCCAGTGCAAATAAAAATACAAGATCCCTTGTTCAAAAATTACTAAGAATTTTAGCAACCGTAAATCATTAAACCAAGCACGGGGCCCTTCTAAGCGTGGGACCCAGTGTGAATGCATAGGCTTGTGCCCATAAGGCTGGCCCTGGATGAGACTGTCCGCCATACTGTTACAGAAGATTGTCCCTGGAGCTGGAGGCAGGGAGAAAAGGTCGCACAGGATCGGGAACAGTGTGGACCTGGGGCCCACTCTTTGCCAGCACTGGTGGGGACCCCATACGACCCTAGAAAGGAGGGCCTGGGAAGTGCATAGACTCTAAGCACAGGGCTCCCGGGTTCAGATTTCTGGTCCTGAGAAGTGGTCCAGAAGCAGCAGAGAGCACGTACCTGAAGGGATATGCAGACAGGACAATAAGAGAGTCTGGCTCTGTGTCCAGTGATGAAAAGCCAGACATGCCTTGGGACGTGGTAAGACCCTAAGACCCTGGAACAAACCGGCAGGGCATGGTGGAGGCATGATGAATGACTGACATCAGTTTTCAGTCATCCTGGCAGAATGAAGGCGTAGAGTCAGAGACTAACCCTTTGCATTTCATAAGAATGAAAGGGATGTGCCATTTCAGGCACATCTGGATTTGTGGACCGAGAGTCTACCTGCCACTACTGAGGCCTGGCTCCAAACTCACTTCTGTGGCCAGGGAGAGATAAGGCTTGGACCAGAGTGGTCAGGTGGCAGAAGTGGAGAAAAGTAGGAAGTAAAGAAGAACCTCCTTTAAGAGGAAAAATTGACAGGACTTGGAGGGTACTGGTAAGAAAGAGGACATTACCATGAATAACTCCCCATTACTGGCATGAGCAGTTGTCCGGATGGAGGTGCCCTTTCCTGAGATCAGGAGTAAAGGAGAAGAACCAGTTGGAGGATGGGTGGGTGGGATGGGCTTGGTTCTGAACATGTTGGGTCTGAGATGCCCAACAGATGATGTCATGTAAGGAACCAAGGATATGGTATGAAGCTTAGAGAAGTCTGGGCTGGAGGTCCAAGTCTGAGAGTCATCAGCATTGTGAGCGGCCACCGAACAGTAGGCATGGATGAGATTCTAAAGGAAACAGTAGAGAAAGAAGAGAAGAGGGCCGAGGCATAGCCTGAAAAACCCCCACGTTTACTGGGCAGGCAGAAGAGGATGTACCTATAAAGGCAAGTCAGAGGCGCAGGAAGCAGACAAGGAGGGCGCTCCATCACGGGAGGCAAGAGGAAAGAAGGAGGAAGTGGATGTGGCCCATTTGAATGCACTGAGAAGTTAGAGATGCTCACTGAACTGAGTAGCATGGCAGCCTCGGAAGACTGGGAAGAGCCATTTCAGGGGTGAGGCTGGTTTGGACTTCCAAAAGAAGAGAGTGGACAAGTTGAACAGGAGGCAGGAAATGGAGACACAGGAGCACAGATAAAGCCCAGGTGTTTGGCAGTGAAGAGGAGTGAAAACTCACCACGGCTAGAGGCAGGAGGGCGATTCAGGAAAGCTGGTTAGGGTGATTAATGTTGTTCATTTTCTTCAGTTGCACAGCTTTACTGAGGGGTAAGTATCACACGATAAGCGGCACATGTTTAAAGTATAAGAATCTGGAACGTTTTCACATATGAATATACCTGTGAACCTATCACCATCGTCAGGAATAGAGTTTCATGCCCCGAAATTTCCTTGTCCCTCCCTCCTGCCCCCCTCACCCCTATTCCCCATCCACTGATCTGCTTTCTGTTACCATAGTTTGCATTTTCTAGAATTTTATATAAGTGGAGTTTTACACAGTTTTACCCTTTTAAAAAGGTACTCTTTTTTTGTCTGACTTCTTTCATGAAACATCATTATTTTCGACCATCTATATTGTTGCACATATCAATAGCTCATTCCTTTTTATTGTTGAGTAGTTTTATATGGCATGGCTATATCCTAATTTGTTTACCTATTTGCCGATTGACGGGTATTTGAGTTGTTTCCAGTTTGAGACGATTACAAATTAAGCTGCTTTGAACATTCATGCACAAGTCTAGATGAACACAGGTTTTCATTTCTCTGCAGTAGATAACCAGCAGTGGGAATGGCTGGGCGTATATTTAATTTTTTTTCTTTTAAGCCTACTGCACCTGGTATTCCTAGGTGGCTCCCATCCAAATACTAATCTGGCACAGCCCTGCTTAGCTTCCAAGAACAGACACATTTAGGGTGGTATGGCCATAGACTGTTCAATTTTTAAGAAATCATCGTCCTGTTTTCCAAAATGGTTGTACCATTTTCCTTTCCTATCAGCAGTGTACGAGAGTTCCAGTTTCTCCACATCCTTGCCAACACTTAGCATGGACAGCCTTTTAAATTTTCAACATTCTAGTAGCTTCTCCTCTTTTTCTAACCCCATCTTATTTGAGGAGAGGATAATGAGCAAGGAAATAGCCACATGTAGGCAGAGGGAGGAGGGGAGGCAGAAAAGGAGATAAAATCAGCCACACTCCAGGGTATCCACACTGCGTGATCAAGAGTAAAATGCTTCTCTGAGTCTGTGCTCTGGGACAAGCCCAGTCACTAGCAAATGGTTATTTCTCACAGATATTTGGTTTACATGTTAGCTTACTACCTTCCAGGCCAGGGCCCAAAGCCTAAGACAAGAGTCCTAGAGGGACCTCAGCTTTGGAACGTTCCTCCCTGGCCACTGGAGAGCCAGAAAATGGGGAAGGTGGGGTAAGGAGATTCATTCACTGCCCGCAGGACCTTAGTCTCACCCACACCCAGTACAGTGAGAAGACAATAGCATCTCTCTGTCCCCTGGGAGAAGACACACAGGTTGGGGTAGAGACAAGGGGAGTTTGGGGACCAACTTTACACTCGGTCTGGGGTGGAAGGGGTAGCTTGTCCTGCTGAGGAATCCATCCTGTTCAGCCCTAAAGAGGAATGTGTCTCTATTAACGAGGCCAACAGGTTTCAATACATAGGTATGGAGCATAAGGAAGATGAAATAATGTGGGAGGCCTTCAGTAATTATGAACAAGGAAACTCCGTTAAGAGATTTTTAGTGAAAGCTAAGGCCGTCTCTAAAGTCAGACATAGATATACACCCTAGGGACACATTCAGGCCACTTATAGTACTGAGCTTCAGAAACCAAGCACCTGTACCCCTCATGTGGGAGTGGGAAAGAACCCAAATTACTATACCTGTAGCCGCCGGGAAGAATACCCCAAAGACAGTGAAGAAAGATTCCCCGGGGCTGTAATCTGGCAGAGTGTTGTTCCGGAGCAGTTCCCGTGAATAGCCCACAAAACCGTGCTCTGAAATAACACAAAGAGCAAAATGAGCCAAGTGATCAGGTAGTGATCCCAGAATCCTGGGATTGAACCCCACCTCGGGCTCCCTGCTCAGCAGGGGGGTGGGGGGGGTGGGGGGGTGGGCGGGGAGGGGTCTGCTTCTCTGCTTCTCCCTCTCCCGCCACCTCTGCCCCCCCCCAGCTCATGCATGTGTGCGTGTGCGAGAGCTCTCTCTCTCAAATAAATAAACAAAATCTAAAAAAAAGAAGTTAAAAAAAATGAGCTGAGTGATAAGATATAGCATGCAGGCTTCCCTGGATTACAGACCTATCTTATGTAAATTTAAATACTATAATATAGGGGCATGTGTGTGAGAGAGAGATTGAGAGAGAGAGAGAGGAGGAAGTCTGACTTCGTGTATCTGTATCTCTAGAGACAAGTAGATGAAATTACTTGAAGGAGAACAGTAGTTACTTCTGGGAAGGGGAGCATTTTCTTTTTTTCCTTTTCTGTTTTTCTTTCTTTTCTTCTTTTTTCTTGATAGCTGAAATCTTTCATTGAGCATGTATTTATGTATTTTCCTTTAATTTAAAAAATTAAGCTACTTTTCCTGTTCAAACACCTTTCCATGGGTCCCTCTTAGCTGCAGAACATAGCCCAAACTCCTTAAGATGAGAATCAAAGCCCACGAAAACCGGGCACCGTACCCACCGCTTCCTGCTCATCCTCTGCTTTTCTCTGCCCGGCAGTCACGCAGATGATTCTCCCCAAGAACACCAGTAATACCCATCCCTGTGTTTCCTGCCTTCCAGACCCTTCTCCCACTTCTCTAAGCATCAACGCCATGCTTACTTTTCAAGCCCATCTCAAATGCTACTTCCTTTGGGTTTTACCTCAACTCCTGAATCAGTATCAATTCCTTCTAAGTGCTTTCAGTACTGTGACTGGCCATATTAGGTCTTTCCCCAACTAGACTCCTCAGAGCAAGAAATCCAGGCTTACATAGCTCTGTCCCCCAGAGTCAAGAGCTGTGCTTGGTGCACAAGAGGCTGGTTGCAAACACGGGTCACGTTAAGAAGAATCTTTCTCTTAGATCTTGGCTATGGGCACATCTCACGTCCATGCTTTCCGTTTGACTTGTTCATAGGCTACTTTATAGCAGGAACATCTCAGATCCGATTTCTTCAAAGCATTTTAAACATTTGTACACTGACTTCAATAAAATGTTTCAGGTGGTTTCAAGCCTACTTTGCTTCTTTGTCAAAGGAGGTCACTTTGAACAGCATCTGTGGACATGTCAGTGGGCTGTGGAAGTTGAAGATCCAAGTCAAGTGTTCTTAGGCTCGGGAACACCCAGGAGAGGCTATCCAGCTGCTGCTTTTGAATCTGATCTCTGAGAAGGAATTGGTTTGTTCCTGTTAACTGTAGTCTAAGAGAAGCCAACCCTGCTCCCTTTCCCGAAACCCCCACAACCACATAGGATAGGCATTTGGCCATCACTCCAGCCAACCCCTAGAGCTGTGGTGACAGAATTTCCTGCCCAACTGTCCTCCACCTACCTCGGGGCTTAGCTTCCCCCTGAGCTTCCATCCACAAAAGAGCTCCTGCTCGCTCATGAGTCCAATGAATTGCCAGCGCTTTTCACAGCTTCCAAGATTCATAACTTAATAGGAAAAATATTGTGTAAAAAAATGAGAAAATGAAAGCTCAGTGAAGCACAAGGGACCCTGGGGAGTCCGGTCAGGACTTAAAATCACTGTCAAGTGCTTTCTTCTGCCCAAACACAGAATTTGCCCTAAGATATTAAATCCCAAGTACTGGGCAACATTTCTGAAAGGTTTGGCATCTTCACAGCTGGTCTTCCCCTCATTAACAAAAAAGCAATAATGGCTGAGTTAACTTTAGTTTATCCGCTGGCTGATCCCACTGACTGGCCTTTCTGAGGTGAAAACCCAGCCCAGCCTGCCTTGAAGCAGAGTTCGGCCAAGCTGGGATGATGCGCAGGTCTGAAAGCACATCTGAACGCAGGGCTGTGGGCACGCTGGGCAGGCTTCACCGGGCTCCACTGACCTCGGTGGTCCCCACGGCAGCTCCGACAGAGGTGGGTATTCGGTCACCAGGCCTGAGGGCTTTGCCCAGGTCCCATGGATGAGTCACTGGGAAGATTTTTCTCTCCGTCCACCCCACCAACAAGATCCACAGGTTGACAGCCTAAGTCACTTGGATCTCACGGAGGGGGCGGCTGTCAGGAGGCCTGCCTCGTCCCCTCTCTCTCTGCAAATGCAGCCCCACACCTCGCCGAGCACACGCTCACACTGACACGCTGCCGGGCCAGCCCTCTCCTTCGGCTGTGCTTCTGAATCTTTCCCAAGGAAATCATCTTAACTTCGAAAAGAACTTTATGGACAAAAACACTGTCAATGCTTTATTTATAATGATGTAAAATGGGGAGTCTACATTTCTAACTCTGGGGGACCGAGGTATTTTAAATGTTTAGAAAGGATTTTTGATACCACAGAAAATTGTCCACATTATGTATGATACACATGAAGCAAGGAAACCGGACACCATTTCTAGTACAAATACCAAGAAAGTTTTAATTTATACATGTAAGGAAAGAAGGAAACATACTAACTATGGATGTCTATATAATGCAATTATGAGCAATTTCTCCTTTCTTTTTTTCTTTTTACAAGTTTTCCACATTGTCGTGCTCGCTTCAGCAGCACATATACAATTTTTCCACATTGTCTTTCACAAGCAAAATCGACTTACCAACACAAAATAACATCTTTTAGAAAAACACACAGAACATCCCAGGACTGAAAGCCTACCTTTTCTAGATCACAGTTCTGTAAACAAGTTTCTTTTATTTTTTTTCTTTCCATCTATATTCTACCTGCTTCTCAAAATGATTTAAGTGATTTATGAGGAAAACCTAAGTAAGATAGGGCAGATAAAATAAGAACCAAAAGAGACAGAAAAAAGAAAAGAAATGGAGAGAGAGAGAGAGAGTACCCACAGCCTCATCTCCATGAGACACAGCCCGAGGTCTCTGCATAAGGCTCTGAGGTAAGATCCTGCAACGGTCACCCTCCTACTAGAACTCAAGACCTAGAGAGATCATTTGATGACTTTTTGGCCAGCCCACTCAGGCAGGGACAGACCGTAGGGCCCAACCCTCCTATGTGCCACTTTCCAGTGGATGAGAAGGAGCTCTGAAGGGTGGCATGGTGGACTTCTTCATTTCCTCTGCTCTTAACCTTCCCAGGCCCTTATGGCTTCCACCCCCTAAAAACCCCACCACCTCAGGTCCCCAGGCCTCAGCCAGCCCCCAATGAGGCTTGGCCCTTCTGGTCCTCACCCCAACTTCTTGGGCCCTGGTCTCTCTCCCACACGCCAAACCGGGTCCAGCTGAACCTTGAGCTTATGGCAGGGTGGATGCCCAGGTCAGGCACCGATGTCCCTGATGGGCTTGGACTTGCTGGCTGAGGCATAGGGTGAGGTCAGCTGCACGCATCCAGGGCCTGCCATGGCCTCTTACAGTGGGTCTTCATGCCGGACATGCTGACATCCAGAACAAAGGTTCGTAAGTTTTGTAGTTATGGCCCCATTGGAGAATCCGATGAAAGCTGTCCCCATGGATAGCACATTTTGCACATCATTTGGGGGTTCCAGGCCTCTGAAGCCTCTTGGAGGGGCATGCGCCCTGAGGTTCAGAACTCCCACGCTAGGCGCTGCCCCTGCCCCTGAGACTTGTGGCAGCCCGGCATACCCCGACGGCGTCCCCTGCCCTGCCTGCCACCATGCCCGGCCTCGCAGTGGACGGACCGCAGCCGACGGTGTGTCATACCGCTGTCCTTGCCAGGCCACAAGGAGTTTCTCTGTGCGCAGGACCGTGCAGGCTCCCCAAGGACATCACAGGGCAACCTCTCTTCCGAACATAACGATGAGCGGCCCTTTATTGAGCACCTCCTACGCACCTGTTCCTGGGCACTAAGTCCTTTACAATGTCATCCTTGATCCTCATAGCTACCCTGCAAGATCAGAGGGAAGGACACCGGGCTCAGGAAGGTGAAGAATCTTGTCCGAGGTCACACAGCCGGACCTGCCTGTATTACGGCCACTGCCTCTCTTCCAGGAGGCTAGTCCCCAGGTCCCTGGCACTGCCCTCCCCCACAGAGGGGGCCGGCCTTGGTCCTGGGCGGGCCTGTGGCCTGTGGGACAAACTCTTCTGGGGACATCTCTGGGGGGGGTGCCAAGGCATGCAACACAGGTCCTCATCAAGCCCAGGAGACACCCACAGAGCTCACGGCATCCCCCCGTCTCGTTCTGCAGGAGGCTGACAGGGGGCCTCCCCTGTGGCATGCCACATGCACCTAGGGGTGTATGACTGGTGGAGGCTCGCAGAGCTCGGAGCAGGCAGATCCTAGCCTGGCCTCCACATCTGTCTGGATTCAAAATTTTCCAACACCATGCTGTCTCTCTGTAACTCATCCCGAGCTGTCTCCCCAGAGATCCCTACCGCTTGGGTCTTTGCCCCTGCGAACCACTCAGTTCCTCTGCTGGTACGACAGGGAGACAGTCTGGGGCCTTCTCAGCTGACATCTTCCGACCCTGAAAGGCCTGGGATGCCCCGTGCCTGCACCCGCCACATGTGGACGTATCTGGGTTTGACCCGAACATCTGTTTCTGTATTTACCAAAAATACTTTGGCCCCATTTGAGCCATGTGCTTTTAGGAAAAACAAACACGGGGCAGGGGTGGAGTGGGGGGACATAAGAGAGAGAAAACAAATCAAGACAAAAGCCAGGCAAGAACAGGCAGCGGGAAGATACTTAAAAGTCTGTCTGCAGAAAGGCTTGGCCTTTCTTTCCTGAATCTGGGGGACACGGCTTCTCCGGGTGTTCCACAGGGTCCACTGTCTGCTCTCAGAGAGTCCTCATGGGACCCCACCCATCTTGCCCTGGCCAAAGGCAGTCAGCCCTGGTCACCGGTCAGGTGGCTGCCGGGAAGCTCTCTGAGGCACCTGCGGCTCCCCCCACCCCGCCCCCGGGTCTGCTGAAGTTACAAGAGGCAGTTGGGAAGTCATCAGCCCCCACATGTGGGTGTCAGATTGCTACTGCTGACTAACTTAGAATGTGAGATTTCTAAAAATGACACTGGCAATGGGGTTGGGGTGGGGGCACCTTGCTGGGAGCCGAGCTCCGGGGAGGGCAGGGGCTTCCGGCGCTGGCTTTCTTCTTGGCTCGAGTCCCTCACCCCTGGACCAGCGAGACAGCCCTTTCCTGGGAATGGACAATGGGAGAGGCTGGTCCAACCAGGAATAGAAAGAGCGGAGGAAGGGCCTGGGAGAGAGGAAGGCAGGGAGGGCCCCAGAGGGCGGCAGGCTGAGGCCTGAGGGATCACAGGAAGAGCAACTCTGCAAGGAAAAGGAAAGGAGAGGCCGAGGTTCTGGGAAGGGACACACACCAAAACAAGGCGGTGGGGGAGGGACCGGGACCAGGCCAAGAAGAGAGGAACGAGCTGAGGATCCCCAGACGAGGAGGAAGTACAGTAGGGCATGCAGCAAGGGAATCATGAACTGGGTGCCTCTCCCAGGGGCCAAACTTCATGCCGCACACACGCCCCTCCTCGGGTCCTCCAGGGTGGTGGCGCTGGAATGGTGCCCTAAGGGTCTGCCCTGCCGGGACCACTCTGGGATGTCGTGGCATGGGGACAGAGATCTGCAGCTTGAGGGAGGGAACAGGTCTGAAATGGCCTGACAAAGAGAGGTCAGTGAAAGGGGGAAGAAGGAGAGTGTCCAGGATCCATCTGGCCACTAAGTCCCCCACGGAGCTCCTGCCCAAGCAGCACCCCTCAACTTATTCAGACACTGCCCGACCGCAGATACTCTAAGGCGGACAAACATGGGCAGCTCACCCCGCAGGCCTCTGGCTGTTTGCATTGGCCAGTGGAGTTTTCCCTCCTCTGCGCTGTGCTGTTAGCTCCTGGGAGCTGCAAAAGGGGGGGTGGGGTGGGGGCAGTCGACCTGGGCCCAGAGAGCATGGATTTGGGAGAAGCCAGGCTCTTGTCCTCCTGCCTTGGGTGGAGCACAGGGGCCCCTTCCTGGCATGAGCATCCTGAAGATCTCTGGGGAGGAGGGGAAGGGTGGTGTCAGGAACAAGAGTCTAGACACAGGGGTGGGTGCCCTGGTTCCTGGGGGACTGAAGGTGAGTCCCTTTTCCTTTTGAAATGCAAATTCTGACTGTCAATCTGGGATGAGCCCAAGGCTCTGCACCCCTACTGAGCACCGAGGTATGGCGCAGGTGCAGGGGACCAGGTGATGCTTCAGAGCCCTTCTAATTCTGAGAGTGGCCCGGCCAGAAGCCCGTTCCTAACACTCAGCACCCAGCCTCCAGTGACACCACTGATTTCCAGCGGCAGATGTAAAATCCCGAACTGGCTTCTAGAACATGTCAGCACCACCCCCGACCTCGCTGCTACCCCTCCCCTTCCCCCTGGCTGTGACACAACAGGCGGAACTGGGGGATGAGCTGGCCGCCACATTTCGTGACCTGCTGATGAGACCGAGCAACTGTGAATTCCAAGGACTGCCACTAGGTCTTCTGTTCTTACAGTGTCTTCGGTGCCCTCCATTCATGCAGATAATGAACCTTCAAGGTCGAAGGCACTGGCCCATTTCAACAACCGAGGGACCCAGAGCTCAGAGATGCCAGCCGGCTCCGCAAAGCCTGAGAGCGGCCGGTGGCACGGCAGCCCTCGCGAGGAGTCCAGCCGGGGCCCACACAGCGCTGAGGCCCAGCCCGCAGGGCTATCCCATTGAACTGGGTCACAACAATGCCCGTCCATTAGAGGGACGCCACAGAAGCGTGTTGAACTTGAACTCGGTCGGGCTGTATCGATTTGGACTGTGCTGACCACGGACTGGAGAGACAGAAGGGAGCTGATGATAGGTTTGGAAGTCTCCCGAGGCACCCACCCACGGCAGTCTTCCTTCCCCACAGGAGTTCTGGGCAGCCAGCTGGTGGCCTGCCCCACACCGCAGCCTCCTCTCGGGCTCCAGCCTCTTCGGAGTTTGGTCCTCCGAAGAGAGGGTGGGGAGAGGATGTGAGCAGGGTTTCCAGCTCCCAGGCCCCCACCCAGAGAGAAAATACACAGAGGGAGGGCTAGGCACTCCAGCAGTGGCCAGAAGGGAAGTCTGAAGTGGGGCTGTGCCTGCCCAGAGGGCACTGGGCGGAGCAGCCTGGAGCCTCCGGGCCCCTGGGGAAGGCCTCCGCCCTCCGGGACAACCGGCTGGCTGAACAGCTGGAAAGCCCCCAGGGCCGGAGTGGAGGGGGTGTCAGGGTGGCCCCCTTGGAAGGGGGTGGCTGAAAGTTTCCCGTAACCAGAGAGGCTTCTGCCAACCCCTACAATCTACGATGGACAGTTCAGAAGCTCTTTCTGAGCAAAGGATTCCTCCCTTGTGAAAGTGAGGACGAGCCCTTTCTTGACGAAGGATGAGTTCTAATACCCAAGAAACTGTTCCATCTGCTGACGTGGCTCCATTTTGCATGCTTAATGAACCTTTTCTTATAATGGCCTTTGGGGTCAGCAAGCTGAGATATGAGGTTTTTGCCTGGAGATGCCTACAGAGAAAAGAACAGTCAAATGCCCAGAATGTGACAGGGCCCTGACTTGGGTGGGGACTGAGGCTCACCTGGGCCCAGGAAACAAAGAGGTAGCTTGGGATAGTAAGAGCGACTGCCGCACACGGAGCAGGGCTCTGTGCCAAGCCCATCAGGCATATTAGCTTACAACAACCCTACAAAATAGGTGCGTTCTTCAGGTAAAGAAGTCAAAGCACAGAGGAGACCGAACTGAACGCTTGGCTGCCCCTGCTGGGGTCGGTGCTCGCCCAAGGATGCAGGGAGTCTGGGAGGGGAGCCAGGAGTGCGAGCTGCTCAGGCAGGGGCCCGACCGGGGGGGCTAGAGAAGTCCTACCAGACCCCAGCTCACAGAGCCTCCAACAGCCTGCCCAAAGCAGCCCGCGGCTCAAAGGAACCCTGAGAGGAAAACAGGGCCTTCTTATCTCCTCGGGTAAAGGAATGCACCCTCCGGCCAGGATAAGTGGCTGTTTTGACAGGAAATCTCCACCCTGGCTCTGGGTTCCACCCAGCCACCACTTACTCCTTCTGGCTGTCCTGGCCTCTGGCATCCCAATTACCATCCTACTTAAACTCCGCGCCCCCAGACCCCACAAATAATCCTAACCCAACTAGTAGTCCTCCACATGGGCTGCCCCTATACAACTCTAGCCCCCTGTGGTGGTCAGGAGTTCTGACCTAGGAATCATTCCCCTTCCCTAGTCATCATTCCCCTTCCCTAGTCTTGCCTGGACACCCTCTCCAGGCAGGCAACTGAGAAGGGGGAAGGACATTAAGGTGCCCCCTGCAGGGGGCAGACAGCAAGGCAATCACAGTTATGTAAGCAAGGCTACCCTCCTCCCAGGCACTATGCTGGAAATATTCAAATTCCCAGGCACCCCTTCCTCCCCCGACTTCTACAGCCACAGGAACTTCTTCCCCACCACCAGCCGTACCCAAGAAAGAGATAGAGATGGTCTCCTAGAATTCCATAGCAGAAGATTCAGCATCATAGTGCCACAGGGATCTTTAGCCTCAAATCCATTTTACAGATGGGAAGGCTGAGGCCTGAAAAAGCAGAACCCCACACAGTCGGCAGCTGGTCAGGCAAGACAGAACCCAGTGTGGCCAAGCCCCCATCCAGCATGTCCTATAAGTCCCCCCAGGTCCTGTGATGGCACTCATCTCTCTGTTGTCCCTGCCTGGCTACTTGCCAAGTGCAGACAAGAACTATCTTATTTCCTGGTGTGTCTCCATTGTCTGGACCCAGGGAAACTACAAGAACTATAAAATATTAACAATTAACAATGGATGGGCACCCCTGGGTGGCTCAGTCAGTTAAGCATCTGACTTCAGCTCAGGTCACGATCTCGGGGTCCTGGGATCGAGCCCCGAGCGGGGAGCCTGCTTCTCCCTTTCCCTCTTTCCCTCCTCCCACTCGTGCTCTCTTTCTCTGTCTCTCTCTTCCTCTCTCTCTCAAATAAGTAAATAAAATCTTTAAAAAAAATAACAATGGAAACAACCCAAATGCCCATCAACAGATGAATGGATAAACACAATGTGGTATATCCATACAAGAGAATATTATTCAACCATACAAAGGTAAGAAATGCTGACACAGGCTAGAACACAGATGAACCTCAAAAACATTATGTTAAGTGAAAAAAAATACAAAAGGACAAATACGGTATGATTCCGCTCATATGAAATATCTAGAATAGGCAAATGCATAAAGACAGAAATAGAATAGAGGTTACCAGGGACTATGGGGGAGGGACGGGGAGTTATTGCTTAATGGATACAGTTTCTGTTTGGGGTGACGAAATTGTGTTAGAAGCAGATAGCATGGTGGTACAAAGTGAGGAATGTAATAATTGCCACTGTACTGTACATTTAAAAAATGGTTAAAATGGCAAATTTTATGTCATATATGTTTTACCAGAATGAAAAATAAGCAAGTCATTTGTCTCCACAGCGCCCTGTGCAGGGACCACCCCTGCATCCTTGTTTCTGCCGGGGCTCCTCTCGGCTTTGCAAATGCGGAATAGAGAATAAAGGGAGCTTCCTGGCTGAAGCTGATCAGAAAGTGAGGGGCAAAGCCCCAGATTCGGCCCATTCCTAGCCGTGGGCTCCTCTGGCATAAGGATGGAAGCTCCAACTCTCACCTAGTGGGAGCCCACCACCGAGCCATCTGATCACCATTCCTGTGGGCGGATTTCGGGAGAAAGCACCATGCTCTCAGGAGTTTAGGCAGAAACCAGGGCTCCCTCTGCTGAAGCTAGAATCTACGGAGTTTTATTCAGGGGTGGTGAGTAGGACCGGGGGAGCGGGCAATGGGGGAGGACTGGAGGCAAACCTGTCAAGCACAGAATGCAGTTTCTCAATACCAACCATAACCAACTCCCACCAAAAACTTCAGCAAAGTCCGGGGCACTGTTGTCCCAGCCTTGCTTTTAGCACATGATCCCACTTTCAAGAATCTCATGGTCACTAAGACCCAAGGCCCGGGAGCAGCATTTAACACAAGTCTCACTTAATGAGAGCTAGCCTTGGATGAATATGCCTTTTAACCTGGGCTGCCCCCAGCCAGTGCCCGTGCTATGCCCACCCCTCCCAGGGGTGCTCTGCTCTCAGCACCTCAGCCCGCTGGCTCTGAGAAGGGCAAGCAGGACAGGGTCCCTGCCCCCTTCCCCGGCTGCAGGAGCCCCAGAGAGGACACAGCTTGGTTCCAATGTGTTACTTTGTGGCAGGTTCCTCATCCTGCGTGTTCCTTTGCAGGCCTTTGCATGCCTTTCTGCAGGGTTCTCATGGACAGCAAGGTGTGTTTGCACGCGTCTCCAACAGATTAGGAGCTCCTCAAAGTCAGAGACAAGTTCCCTCCTCTCTCAGGATCCTCTCCTCGTCCCCAGACGGATGCCACAACTGTGGGTGCTCAGTGGGAACAGGCGCAACCCTATATCCAGCCTGGGCCAGTCCCAGCTCACGCCTGTTGTCTGAGAGTAGTTTTCAATAGAGTGCAGGGAGTCCTCTGATGGTTGGCTGCCTCAGGGGGCAGGGGAGGCACCATAGGGCAGAGAGCAAAGAGAAAGGAGGAAGGAGGACACTCCTCTAGGCAGGACCAAGTCAGTGCCATCAGCATCACGGGGGAGCCTGTTAGAAATGCTGAATCTGGGGCGCCTGGGTGGCTCAGTCGTTAAGCGTCTGCCTTCAGCTCAGGTCATGATCCCAGGGTCCAGGGATCGAGCCCCGCATCAGGCTCCCTGCTCCACGGGAAGCCTGCTTCTCCCTCTCCCACTTCCCTGCTTGTGTTCCCTCTCTGGCTGTGTCTCTCTCTGTCAAAAAAAATAAATAAAATCTTAAAAAAAAAAAAAAAAAGAAATGCTGAATCTCAGCTCTCTCCTCTCCCCTCCCCACCCCCAAACTTGCAGAATCAGAATCTTCATTTTAACAAGATTCCCAGATCTTGAAGCTTGAGAAGCTTGGAGTCTTGAAGTATATAACCCAGGGGCCCTCGGGGACCTATGCTTCCAGGATAAACCATGATAACGATAATGATAATGTGTTGAGCACCCACTTGGTAACAGCTACCACACTTGTGCATTATCGGGATTTTATGCTCAGACAATCCAGCAAGGCAGTCCTTATCACCTGCTCTTCAGAAATGAGGCCAGCAGTCAGAAAGCCCGTGCCCCCGCTTACAGGCTAGCTGGAATCTGATTCCAAAGCCATGCCTCTGACACCTGCTGTAAGTGTTTCAAATTGGGCCAGCAGTTACAGCCACTTGTCCACTCTACAGGGCCTAGAAATTCACTGGCAAATGCAATCCCTAGGGAGGTATTTTAGGGGCTGCCCCATTGCCCGGTGCTGGCCTGAGCCCCGGTGTGCTGGGGTCGGGCTAACGCGGTGGTAGAGGGCTCACTATTTCTTCAGAAACAGTCCCTGAAGATGAACGGGCGTGGTCTGGCCCCCAGTGAGCATTAAGTGCTGGAGTGACAAATCAGTTAGATGATAAGCAGGCCTGGGGCCACTTCTGCCGCGAGCTCAGAAACTTCTAGCACTGGCGTCACCAGGGCCAGAGTGAGGGTAAAAGGGGAGGCTCGCTCAGTTCCCCATTCTATCACCTCCAAATGTCTGATTTGGGGCTTCATCTCCCGCCAGCCCCCAGGAGGCAGCCAACTCCTCCTGTGGCAAACTCCACACTCGCCTCCGAGCAGCATCCAGAGGCTCCTCAGGCCACAGAGGCAGGCCCAGTTCAGGGAGCCCGGCTTTCCGCTGGTCCTCTCTGCGCCACCTACCCTCAGGCTGGGACTGTCTATCTGGTTCTGTGTCTGTAGGTGGTCGCCTCATTCCCCACCCAAATGTGAGGGACTTGAGGGCACGTCTCCCTGACTTCATGTCTCTCACAGACCCACTGCAATGCCTCTCAACCCAGTAGGTGCCCCCCAAATGCTTGGGCCGGGAAGTGCCATTACAGAAGCGAGGAAGGTCTTCTGCCCACTCCCCACAGCCAGAGGACTCCTTCCGTGTGCAGGGAGAGGAGCTGGGGCACAGGCGGGATGTATATATGTGTGTGTGTGTATAGCCCATCCCTCAGGGAGTCGCCGTCCACTTCCTTGGAACTCCCAGCTGTTCAAGGCTGAGGCAGGCAGGCCTAGCAGTGTGAAAGGGCCCTCCCAAGCCAGTGATTTCATGCTTCAGGCATCTATCCCCAGAACACTGGCCAGGGAGCCCAGCAGCCCAGACCCCCTCCTGCTCACAGAGCTGGAGCAGACACAGGGGTAGAACCGGACAGTGTTAGCTCTCACTTCCTTCTGCAGCCTTGACTGTGTCCCCACGGCCTCCTCAGCCTAAGGGTTACTTCTCTGCCTTCCACAGCCAAAGCCGGCAAATGAAAAATAATCCCAGCTAGCGGGAGGGCCTCGGAGCCGGGGGGCCTAGGAGTCTGGCCAGTCACTCTTTTCTTCATCAGAGTCAAACTCAGAACGAGAGGAAGGCCTGGGGCGTGCCTGTTCCTGCCCTCCCTCCAGCCAAGGATGAGTGAGGACCTCTGCCCACAGAAAACCTTCTATCAAGGGTTAGATCCAAAAAGCCAGGAATTCCGGGTACCTAAGCTATCATTTTCTCCCTCTCCCTGAGAAATCTTAAATGTTCAACTCATCCCATTTTAAAAACAAGAACCACCAACACGCAATGCTATTCCATAGGTAGAACAAATCAAAGAATGAGCTCTGCTTCTTAATTAGGGCAGCAAGGGAGAGGAGGGTAGAAGGACCGGATAGGAGGAGGGATGGCACCCTGTCCAGATGGGGCAGCAAGTTCAAGGTGGGGAGGAAAACCAGAGAGAGACAAACCTAAAAGGAGGAATGAGGCAGGATGGAAAGAGGAGAGAAGCCAGGTAAGGAATGCTGGAGGTCACGATTCGCTGTTGGCTCTGTGTGCCGAAGTTCAGAAATCCTTCCCGGGACAGGAGCCTTTGTTTACAATTCTCCACAGTCCTAATCTTTAAAAATTCCTCTGTTTGAATTCTTAATCTTCCCTGCTCTGGGTTAACTATGCCTTTGAGAATCTGGCAATAGTTCTGGACCCTCTCCTAGAAAAATACACTCTTTCACGTCAGATTTTGCATGCAGTTTCAGGGGCTCATGGATCCTAAGTTACAACCTGCTTCCTCTAAAAGTTCCACTCTGATTGGGAGGCCCACAATGGCCAGAGCAAAAACACCCCAACTACCAGATGAAGGTCAAACCAGGGCAGGATGTGCTGAATCTTACGTGTGTTCAAGCCATCACATCGAGCTGTTATGGACCCCAACATCCTTCCCTGGTTACTAGCCCCACAGTGGTCCCAGAAGAAGGTTGGTTACTTTAAGGGGCCAGCTGTGTGTCTTCAATAGTTATTAATGCAGTAAAAAGTCTGCCTTTGACCCAGGTAACAATGTCTGTACTGACCTGGAAATTAACCCTTTATAGACTAACGGGATTATAGTAAATCGCCCGTATGCAGTAGGTCCCAAATCTGAATGTGCATTAAAGATTACCATTGTGCTGGTTTAAAATACAGATTACTGGGACGCCTGGCTGGCTCAGTGGGTTGAGTGTCTGCCTTCAGCACGGGTCATGATCCCAGGGCCCTGGGATGGAGCCCCACATCAGGCTCCTTGCTCACCAGGGAGCCTGCTTCTCCCTCTGCCTGCAGCTTCCCCTGCTTGTGCACGCGCTCTCTCTCTGACAAATAAATAAAATCTTCTAAAAAAATAAATAAAATAAAAAAACCGATTACTAGTCTGAAATTTGATAGTCTGATTCAGACTGTTCTTCTAATGAGCTTCTAGGTGATTCTGAAGCAGGCAGTCCCTAAACCAAACTCTGAGACACAATGTTCTTGTAGAAAATTGCAAGCCCAGGAGGCTGAGCTTCTGGGCCAGCAGATAAGCAGATTCCCTGCTCACTGTAGGGTCCTCCTCACGTATCGGGGCAGGACTAGGCATATATGCAAGGGAACGTACTATGTGACTAGGTTTGGATCACCGCATCAGAAAAGATATAAACAATGCAGGATCACAGGGTAAGAAAGGATATAAACAATGCAGGATATAAAAGGTATTGTGCCATTAACTCTCCAAGGGCCTTAAGGCAGAGGTTCCTAGATCTGTTGGCACAAAGGAATCACCCAGAGTACTTCTTACAATTCAGATTCTCAGGCCTCAGGCTACTAGGAAGTATATATTTGTACCAATAACAAGTTTCCCTGTTGTTCTGACACACAAACAGGTATGGAAACTTGTTTGCTCATTGTACCCACAGGCCCAAGGGGATGTGGATCAAGATATAAGACCCTTACACAAGACGATTATTGTAAAAATGCTTTGAAAAATGAAAATGCCCTTAAAAATCCTCCAGCAAAAAAACAAAACAGTGAACATTACCAGGGTTTCCTTCTTCTCTCTTTTTCTTTTCCTCCTCCTCCTCTGTCTTCTTTTTCATGGTGGAAACTAACTAGAGAAGGTGAGCCACGCTGGGATGCCCCAAATGGGTTCCAGATGGTGAAGATTTTGGCTTCTTGGCCTGACTGCCCCTCCCCTTACCCGGGAGTACTAGACAAATATTATCATTTTCTGGCTGTGCAGTGACATGAAAATGGCTGGGAGGCACCAGGTCAGTGTCAGAGAAGCTCATACGGGGGGAGACCGCTGGCTGGGTCCAGAAGAGAATGCCAACATATTTTCTGAGTGTCTACAAGATGGAACTTCCACATAGGAAGGAAGCCACAATGTGCCCAAGCTGATCCACACTGGGCTTGGCAACTGATTGGCGGGGTGGGGGGAGGGGGGCACCAAGAGAAATGCTGGAAACACAGCCGAATTTCAGACTGCTGGACAGAGTGGCAGGGACGGGACGCTTCCTTCCCGCACAACATGCGGCCGCTCCCCACCTCAGAGAGCACGTCCACACCAGTAAGACCACCTTACGCGTGTCTAGAATCCCCCTAATGGCAAGGCACGCCTTTCTATCGTATTTCCTCAATGTGATTGTGATTTTCTTTTTTTCATTTTGATTTCCTGAAACTTGGATGTCTTACAATCAACACGTAGACTTAGTGGGATGGGTTTTTCCACCTGAAAAGTTGGTGTGTCTTAAAATGGATGGTGTTTCAAAAGGGAGGAAATAAGGTTTATTACCTCGTGCAACCCTGAAGCGAGCCATGAGGTGGGTATCATTATCCTCTTTTTTCCTGATGTACAGACAGGTGACTTGCCCAAGGTCACAGAGCGAGGGTGTGATAGGGCCAGGGCTGGCACCTAGTCTTGCAGGGTCCCCTTCCCAACACTTGCTGAGCACCTTTGCCCACACAGTAGGAACTGGGGATTTGGAGTCATTGCCAGGGGAGAAGGGTCTGAAAAGTGGCTCCTGCCTGAGTCACTGTGGCACATGAAAGCAAAAAGTGATTCTCCTCTGACTTCATATAGAAATTTGAGGAAAAAATAGAAAAATAGATAGGGTTTGTTTGGTTGCTATTGTTTATGTTAGGCCATGACTAAAGTTCCTTTATGACTTCAGGAACTTAAGACGGTATCATGCAGAACTATTCCTATAATGATCACATTTGGCATGTTTAATTCTAAAATGGTTTTCATTTGGATGGCAGTGACAGATCTCCTGCTTGAATCTACTATTTTATTTACTTTTGAATCTTTTAAAAAAACGTTTATTTATTTTAGAGCTAGAGAGAGAAAGAAAGAGCAAGGGTGGGGGGGAGGAGCAGAGGGAGAGGAAGAGAGAGTCTCAAGCAGACTCTGTGCCGAGCACAGAGCCCGACATGGGGCTCGATCCCATGACCCTGAGATCATGACCTGAGCTGAAATCAAGAGTTGGACAATTAACCAACTGAGCCACCCAGGTGCCCCTACTTTTGAATGTTTCTAATGCCTTCTTACAATCAGGAATTTAAGGTGTTGTACCTTAAGAAATCTAGCATTTCCTGCCAGCTTATGAGGAACAGGAAGAAGTTTAATGGAAGAAATCATCATCAAAATAATAAAACCAGGTTCCAGAACACTGGCCTATCTCGCGGAAGTGCGCCGTGCACGTGCGTTCCTGGGATTCGCGTTTCGGTAGCCATGGACGCTTTGGATTGAGTTGTAAAGCCCAAAACGAAAAGAGCCAAGAGATTCCTTGAGAAGAGAGAACCGAAACTCAGTGAAAATATTAAAAATGCTATGCTGATTCAAGGGGGAAATGCAAATTCAATGGTGACACAAGTACTTAAAGATGTGTATGCACTGAAAAAACCGTATGGAGTTCTGTATAAAAAGAAAAACATTACAAGACCATTTGAGGATCAGACATCATTGGAATTCTTTTCAAAGAAGTCAGATTGTTCTTTATTTATGTTTGGCTCCCATAATAAGAAGCGGCCAAATAATCTAGTAATAGGTCGTATGTATGACTACCATGTGCTGGATATGATTGAATTGGGTATCGAGAAGTTTCTCTCTCTAAAAGATATTAAGAATAGTAAATGTCCCGAGGGAACAAAACCCATGTTAATATTTGCTGGTGATGATTTTGATGTAACAGAAGACTACAGAAGGCTAAAAAGCCTTCTTATTGATTTCTTCAGAGGCCCCACAGTACCAAATATCCACCTGGCTGGTTTAGAGTATGTTCTGCACTTCACCACATTGAATGGGAAGACTTACTTTCGAAGCTATAAGTTGCTGTTGAAGAAATCTGGTTGTAGAACACCAAGGATTGAATTGGAAGAGATGCGGCCCTCATTGGATCTGGTTCTGAGGAGGACACATCTGGCATCAGATGATCTTTATAAATTATCTATGAAAATGCCAAAAGCGCTTAAGCCAAAGAAGAAGAAAAATGTCTCCCATGATACTTTTGATACAACTTATGGAAGGATTCATATGCAGAAGCAAGACCTAAGCAAACTACAAACCAGGAAAATGAAGGGGTTGAAGAAGCGACCTGCAGAAAGGATAACAGAAGACCAAGAGAAAAAATCAAAGAGAATTAAAAAAAACTGATGGAACTTAGCCAGTGACTATAATGTTACTGTAGTCTGTTTACTCAAGAGAATTATCAATCATCAGTCATTTCTGAGTTTCTTACAAGATTTTATTAAGTATTTTTATAGCGTGGAAAAAAAAAAGAATAATAAAACCAAAAAGTTGTTCTCCATGATATTCAGGAAGTGCTCATTTTTTTGAAAGCAGTGGGGGGGGGGAACTACCTCCCCCCCACACATACACACAAGCTCAAAGAGAAACACAGCCACGATTGATATATAATATTGCTAATCCTTAAAAATGCCCCCCTGGGAGGCATTTATTTCCATTTTTCAGATGAGCAAACTCAGAGGGTCTTAGTGTTGCCCACTGTCACACAGCTAGTAAGGAGCCCGGGTTCTGGGAGCACTAATCATAAAAGCACATATCTTGCCATTAACAATGACCTTCCCTGATCATCTCCATGGTTCCTGAGGACAGGGACCATTTCTATTTTATCCTCCACTGGATGCTGGAGCCTGACTCCTGGTACCTGGTAGGCTTTAATAGCTGCTGCCTGGTGGGTGGGTGAAAGGAAGACAGAGGGAGGCTGGACGGGGTAAGTGTGCAGTGCGAGGGCCCCTCAAGCAGGTGCCTCTTCCACCCCTCCATTCCACTTGTCTGAAGACTGTGCTCTGACAATCTGTGTGATCGGCTTCATTCTCCTACAACGGCTACCACACTTCCACCAGCTGCTCTAATTCACCTTTTCTAAAACTATGTCCATCTCCATCCTGGAGCCCGATCTATTCTGGTTCCTTTCCCAGTCAGTCACTCAGCCAAGTGGAACTGAGTGCCAGCCACGTGCCAGGTACTTCCTAAGACGCTAGACAGAAAACGCAGTCAGGTGCCGTCCCTGTCCTTGGGGCCCTGACAGCCGGACACAATGACCTCGGGACTCCCTACTGAGCTCTGTGCCCCTCAGAGCCCAACACAGGGGATTTGAAGCTGCCTGCCAAGCTCTCTTGGCCTCCACCAGCACTTCTGCTATTTCTGATGATTTGTGTTATTTTCGCAGACATCAAAGGAAGGCCCAATTGCAATTCTACTCTCTACCTTTTGGCATACTCTTGTACATTTTCACTCAGGGCGTGTTTCACATGCTGGCGGGCACAGAGAAGGCCAAGGAGTTAGGCATGTGGTGTCACAGGAAGTTCTGCTGAGTCGTGAGATGGCTATGACAGGGAGAACCAGCGTCAGGAGTGGAAGAAGCCTCTTGGTCTTGCAGGTGAGGAAACGGAAGGTAAAAGTCCCTCCCCTCATCGCTGGTGGCACCTGCTACCCTGGGTTGGTGTTCTTCCATGACACCAGCTCTGTGCTCCAACAGATGAGGGCTTAGGGCAGGAAGGGACCAGAGCCCACTGATTTCCAACAAACGATGAATCTAAAATCAAGTTCTATTATGAGGCAACTGATGCAGGGTCCTGGCCCAGAGTCTAGGCAGTGGTTGAGAGGACCCCGGCCTCATGTCTCCCAGTGCCAAACGCTGCAACCATAGTCCCCTTTCTACTACTGAACAACTTCTCAGATGTATCACGCCATGTGGGTACTGCTTGTGTCCTAATTCAGTCAACAGCATGGCTCGGAGCAGTGTGAGCTGGATGGTTAAGAAGGACACGGAGCCTGAGGTCTGGCATGGGCTCCATGGTTTACTGGCTGTGTGACCTGCACTTTTCTCATCTTTATGGCAGGGACAATAACAGCACATCGACCCCACGGATACTGCAAGGAGAAAGGAGAGGTAAGATGCCCAGCACAGTGCCTGAGCCGCAGGGAACACTCAATGAACATCAGCTACCATTCCTTTGCTCGGTCACTATGCTATCGTCACATCTTATATTCAACAAATCTATAGCAATGTGGATGGACCCACCACTTTTTTTCTCTTCTGAATAAATCATTTCACTTTATTTTTTTTCTCTACTTACAAGCAGAAATATACTTAGTGTTTCAAAAAGTATTTATTGTATCTGGGCCATTTGGTAAAGAAAGTCTGGCAAAGGGACAAGATTTCTAATGCACCAACTGATGTAGACACACGACCTAAAAATCTGGTGGCCTCTAAGAAATAAGTTGGAGAGTAATTAAAGAGCAGGTAACACTTTATGAACACTTTTCTTTATCTTTAGGCTTTCTTTTGAAACAAACAAACAAAAAACCCAAACCAAATCAAAACAAAAAAACTTCCTAACCCAATATTTTCACTTTTTCAGAAAAGTGACATAAATTCTTGGAGTATCACGGGAAGTTTTTCCCTCCACATCTCTAGACCCGGTGTGTTCAGGGTGAAGGAGACCTGTGAGGCAGACCTTATTTTCCCAGGCACGTGATGGCCCCCTCGAGCGCCAGTGCCGGCCTGGGACAGGCAGAGACCCCAGCCCCGCCCCGGTTTCTGTCCTGGTGCCTGATCAGGGAGCCCACCGTCCACCGCAAGAGGACGCGTGCCAGAGAGACGAAAAATACCACACGCATGAAACCATGCAAATGAGTTCAGTTCCAAGGGAGAAGGCTTTAGTCACTGAATCAGGGATGGGGCTGGCCAGCATTTATGGGAGGACGTGAAGTGTTTGGGTTCGTGTGGCAGGCACTGCGCTGGGTGCTTTCAACAGAGCATCTCAGGCGGCCAGGTGAGCGGTGTGTGCGACCCTGGGTAAGCTGCTGTGTGTGTGCATTCACACGGCCAGTGGTGTGGGGCAGGACAAATATTTATGGCAGGATCTTGGGAACTTTGCTTATTATTTTGGATCATAGACTAATAAGAGAAAAAACCAATCAAATTAAAATAAATCTTATTTGCTCATATTTCAGGAGTGTCTGTTCCTGACGGTAGTGGTGGTGGAGTGTAGACAGAGTGGGAGGTGGGGTGCAGAGGGAAGGGAGGGAAAAAATAAAGTGGTATTTAGAAACAAGTTAAGAGAATGACATCACAAAACTGTTTTCTGAAAATAAACTGTTTTCCCAAATTGCATCTGGGCTTCGTCTCTAGCCCACCACCCCTGTCCCTGCAGGCTGTGTTTGCTACGATGGAGCGGGCGCCCGACTGACCTGGCGACCCCCTACCCCCGACCGTTTGCACCCACCCCCACCCCAGGCAGGGCCCTCAAAGAGCCTCTCTGAGTCTGCCACTTCCTTACTCAAAAGAAAAACCCACTGACCTTGCTCAGTGTTTATGATTTCTGCCTCTTTAAAACTCCTGTGGGGCTCTAAAGTTATTCCTAGTTATTTTGTTTGTTTATCTGTTTGCTTTTCTAACTAGAAAGACCAAGAAAATCCTCAAGATAAGACATGTCATCAAGCCTATGTTTATATTACATTCCATCTGGGACTTCTGAATGTTGCTACATTAATCTTAACTTTAAAAATACCATATATGGTATGAGCCCAATTATGTAAGAAAAAGGGAGATAGAAAAAAAGACTAATAATTACACTTCATATTTTAAAATTAAATATGTTATTCTTAATAAAAAATAAATTAGAATTATAATTGAGTATATACTATCTGCTATGGACTGAATATTTGTATCCCCACCTAGCCCCCCAAATCCATATGTTGAAGCCCTAACCTCTAGTATGGCTATATTTGGAGACCGGGCCTCTAAGGAAGTAATTAGGGTTATTAAAGTCATAAGGGTGGGGCCCTGATCAGACAGGATTAGTGTCCTTATCAAAAGAGACACCAGAGAGCTAGTGAATACATACACACCCTTTCCCAAACTCCCTACCTCTCTCTCTCTTCCTCTCTCCCCCTCCAAACTGCACATGCACAAACACACACACACACACACCCTAAAGAAAGGCCATGTGATGATACAGAGAGAAGGTGACCTCTATAAGCCAGGAAGACATTGCTCATCAGGAACCAAATCAGTGGAACCTTAATCTTGGACTTCTGGTCTCTAGAACTGTGAGAAAATTAATTTCTGATGTCTAAGCCACAGTTTTCAAATTGGCTAGCTCCTCTTAGCCCACGGATGAAACCCGGCCTCTGTACTAGACAATCCAGGACACCCTCGGTGCCTGCCATGCTTATATCTTTTGAGAATATGGGTCATGAGAATTTATTTCTGCACCAATGTCTCCTTGGATCCTGTGGCCTTGATTCCCTGGACACAATCTCAGTACCAGAGATGGGAGCCTGAGCCAAAGGGGACCACACAGGCTAATCCTGAAGGAGTCCACTGTCCAAGAGATTCCCCAGGACACCCTGCCCAACCAGGTGTTTGTCTCAGCAGGAATGAAGAGGGAGACCCTGAGAGAAGGCAGCAGGGATGGCAGGTGTCAGCGACCACTGTAATCTCAGCAGAGACGAGCTAATGTTCTTTTTTTAAAAACATTTTATTTATTTATTTGACAGAGAGAGAGACAGCAAGAGAGGGAACACAAGCAGGGGGAGTGGGAGAGGGAGAAGCAGGCTTCCTCCCAAGCAGGAAGCCCGATGTTGGACTCGATCCCAGGACCCTGGGATCATGACCTGAGCCAAAGGCAGACGCTTAACGACTGAGCCACCCAGGCGCCCCACGAGCTAATGTTCTATTGCTCACCAAGGCCTGCAGTACAAGCTAATCTTGGGAGCACTGGGAGTCACAGGGGCGACACACAGCCCTGAGTTTCCTGAGCTTCTCTCTGTCTCCTCACATTCAACCACAGTCACCTCAGGACGTGGCTCTTCTTTGAACTTGAAGGAGCCTTATTTCCTTCTAGTTCCTCCCGAGCCCCGGCCCCAGCATGCTAAGTTCCAGCACACCTAACTTCCTGCACTTCCTGAAATTTTCCACGCATTTCTCATCTCTGTGTCTTCACATATACTGTTCCCTTTCCTTGGGATCACCATTCCTAGTTTAGCACCAGGGGAGCTGCCGCATAACCTCCAAGGTCTATTCAAATGTCACCTCCTCCTTGAAGACCTCTCTGACACTCCAAGGTCAAGCTCTTCCATCCTCGCACATCAACTAAACTTCTAGCATTGGGTCTGCACAGAGCGGTGCTCAGGAAAGGTTTTTGGTTAATTGATTATAGGGAGTTGATTACAGACGGGGAAATAAAGCTGGGTTGGGACAACGAGAAACAGATAAAGAGACAAAGGGCAAAGGAAGGACAAGGTGGCAACGAAGGGGCCAGGGAAAGATGAGGCATCGGCAAGACACAACTTTAAAACACACAGGGAAAAATTTTCAGGAATAAATGCATTTTCCCATTTCGAGCTAAGGTTTCATTTCTAGGTAAACTATTTCTCTGTTTATTTTCAGTCCTAGTGAGCCCTGATGCCCATTATAGAACCCTCTGTAGACAATTTAAGCTTTTATCCTTAGATACTATTCCCACATATTTCAAGCACAGACTCGCTGTTTTCCTCAGAGGGATACCTCACACTTGTTTCCCTATAGCTGGTGAACTCTCAGAAGTCAGGGAGGAGAGTTCTTACAGTCCCTGGGGAGGTTTCCACCATGCTAATGCACAGTTTCTGCCTGGGATGAGGAAGTATCAACACAGAAGGTCACACCCACTGGAGATAAGTATTCATAAACATTTATTGTGACCCTAGGTCACAAATCACATTGTAGCAATCCACCAAGAGAAAATACCTTCTTCATATCTCTTCTACAATATCAGCCCAAGCAACTTCAAAAACACTCAGAAACATCATGTCTAGAAAGCATCATTAAGGTTTTCACAAACGGTTCCCCAAATCGGAGGTATAATCCAGTCAGTGATTGCACTTCAAAAGACAAGACTTCAGAGAGTGCCAGAGCAGGAGAGATAATGACCTCTCCCAAAAAGATGTACTTCCTTTACAGATGAAAAAGGCAAATTTTTAGAGAGAAAAAGGGTAAAAAAAAAAAAAAATTCTCCAACTTAAAAAAATGTTTAAATATGGTTGGTTCATCGTTTAAAAATATTAACATTAGACCTGGGGTAAGATGGCAGACTGAATACATGTACCTAATTTTGATCCCTCCCCAAATCCCGCTAATATATAGTAAAGAGGTTTTTTAAAGGATATCAATCCCTAAGTATGGGGAAAATGGCAAGAACATTTTGGAAGCTAACATGTAGTGGATGGTCCAGTGGTACTGAGATCAGATGTGAGAAAATGGAATCTTAAGTCAGCAAAGGGACGCTGAAAACCAACTTTGTTTACCCCACAAAATTCTCTAAGGTCTCCGATGGGCAGCCCCAGGTATCTGGCCGTGGGAGAGAGAAGAGGTGGGTTAAAACCAGGAAGACTGGGGTGGACTCTCTGGGAAGTTACTCATGCTCCCAGGTACCGGGTGCTCCCCCACAAGTCTGCGATTTATTCTCCAGAGAGGGTAAACCAACGACATAGACTGGCAGTGCCAGGCCCAGCTGAGGAAATCAAGCCGATGTCTACTGAATCCTGACTACCCAATCCTTTCCCCCAACTCAACTCCCACAACAAGGGTGGCCCAACTCATCCTTCAAGCAGATCAGAAGACACCTCTTTGGAGAAAGTAAAACAATTCACAAAGCACCTAAAAGGATGATCCTGGAAGAGGGTCCCCAACACCTAGTCCACCCAGACTATCTTACCCAGCTTAAAACTGACCAGACCCAGCTGTGCACTCAGTACTTCCAATCAGCCTTTTCTCCTCTACTTTTAATCAGGAGTAGAAAGCCAAGAATGACCAGATATCTGATAAATCCCTCTGATATGGACGATAAAGACCCAAATGAAAGCAAAAAGGCAGCTCAGGGGAAGCAGAAACTATGCAAAGGTAAGAAAACTTTGAAAAATAGATCAACAGATCCTCTGAGTGCTAAGAAAAAGTATTGCATCCGTGAAACAACCCCCCCCAAAAAACGATGTTATTAAAACAATAAAATGAAATGTTACATTAAAAAAAACTAAGAAAAAGGTCTTTATTATTTTTTTAAAAAAAAATTTTTTTTTTAAGATTTTTTTATTTATTTGCGAGAGAGAGAATGAGAGACAGAGAGCATGAGAGGGAGGAGGGTCAGAGGGAGAAGCAGACTCCCTGCTGAGCAGGGAGCCTGATGTGGGACTCGATCCCGGGACTCCAGGATCATGACCTGAGCCGAAGGCAGTCGCTTAACCAACTGAGCCACCCAGGCGCCCAAAGGTCTTTATTATTAAAAACAGTTCAGCAAAATAAGAAAATTGATTGAAGGAATGGAAGACTGAGCAAACGGAATCTCTCAGAAAGTAAAGATAAAAATAAGGTGATAAAAAACTAATATCCAAATGGTAAAAGTACCAGAAAGAGAGAACAAAAAGTGTAGAAAAATATCACCATTGAAATAATTCAAGATGATTTCCCAAAACTGAAAGATACATTACCAGACCAGAAACGGCCCACCCAGTGCCCAGCATAATATAAACAGAACCTCATACAAGCATATCATTTTGAAATTTCAGAAAACAAAAAGAACTTCCTACTAGTTTATAGATTATATAGAAGATTATGAATCAGAATGGATGGTTCAACAGCAATACTAGAAGCCAGGAGACAAGCAATCAGAAGTTTAAGAGAAAAGAGTTTCCAACCTAGAATTTGATATCCAGCCAAACTGTGAATCAAGTGTGAGCACAGAAAAAAGAATTTTCAGACACAGAAAGTCTCAAACCATTTATCTCCCGTGCGCTCTTTCTCAAGAAGTTACTGGAAGATGGGGAGCCTCTGTGGCTCAGTTGGTTAAGCATCTGACTCTTGATTTCTGCTCAGGTCATGATCTCAGGGTCGTGAAATTGGGCTCTCGCTGGGTGTGGAGCCTGCTTAAGATTCTCTCTTCCTCTGTCCCCCACCCCCACTCATACTCTCTCTTAAAAAAAAAAAAAAGCAGCAGCTACTAGAAGATGACCTCCATCAAAATGAGACAGCTGATCAGAATGACATAGGATTCAGAAACAGGAGATCCAACAGAGAAGAAAGATAAAGGAGGGTGAATGGAGATCCCGGGCTGACAGCTGTGCTCATGAGTACAGGGTGACCACCTAGACAGAAGCAATGTGACTACATGTTGAGGGCCCTTGTCACCAAGCTCCCTGGCCTCACCACACCTAATTTTTAACCTGAGGTCAGAACACTGGGATGAGCCTCTCTGAGTCATGTGTTTGGTTCATCTTGACCATGAACTTGATCATGAAGTTGCTGCTCTCCCCTCTTCAGCCTACTGCATCACACCATGAACTGTTCTGTTTGACCTACTGCCAAGGGCTAAGGATGACAATGAGGAGCTCAGACATAGAAACGGAGAGCGGTTCTGTCCCCCAAAGCATCCCTCCAGATATTTAGTACCTGACACATATCACAACCCTGGGAAAGACAGGGACCTGAAGAACCAAAAGTCAGACTGATTACTTCTGGTGAGGACGAAGGGAGATGCACCTGGGGAGGAGCAGCAGGGAGCTCTCGTGGGACTAGCAACCTTCTATTTCCTAACCTGGGCACTAGTAACATTCTGCTGTTCTTTAACTGGCATGTATGTGTTATACACTCTTCTATACGCAATATGTTTTAGAATAAAATAACTTTTAAGGAGGTAATTCTAATGTAAATATTGGAAGAATTAATGTTCTCCCTCCTGTTTAGAGATCTCCCCTTCCATGTTCTTTCTCTGCAAAGCGCTGCACTTCATTCTACAGAGAAAAACATAATTGTTTATCTTTATGAAGTTAGAGATCCATGTTGTGAGATGTGGGTACACCTTCCGCAAAAACTCTGAGAATCTCCTTTGCATATTCACAGTTCCAGGCATAAATTATATCACTTCAAAAAAGGATGTGAAGACCTGATGAAATCAAGTCAAGAACCTGAAGTCCCCCATCTCTGGCTGAAGGCCTAAGTCTGGAATCCCAAGAGTCTTAGGAGGCATCAAGTGTAGGGATCGAGAGTTTGGGCTCTGGAGCTGGACTATCTGGGTTTGAGTCCCACCTCTACCAACAAGGCAACTGTAGGCAGGTGCTTACTATGCACAGCCTCAGCCTCTCCATTTGTAAAATGGGAATAACCATAGTACCTACCTCTCGTTGTAAGAAGTAAATGCACTAACACACGTCCAATACACAAACCAGAGCCTGATGTATACTGAGTGCTCAATAAATGTTGGTTATTGTTATTACTATTATACAGATAAGCACCTGTCTTACTCTGCCTGGCAGCGATCTCTCTACAAAAGAAGTTATTTCCGGGGCGCCTGGGTGGGTCAGTCGTTAAGCATCTGCCTTCAGCTCAGGTCATGATCCCAGAGTCCTGGGATCGAGCCCCGCATTGGGCTCCCTGCTCTGTGGGGAGCCTGCTTCTCCCTCTCCCCCTTCTGCTCCCCCTGCTTGTATTCCCTCTCTCGCTGTCTCTCTCTGACAAATAAATAAATAAATAAATAAAATCTTTAAAAAAAAAAGTTATTTCCATCAAAGAGTCTAGGGATGCAGGGACTCGCTGTGGTCGGTCCTTCTCTTCATGGCCTCCTGGTGTTCCGCAATGACCAATGACCACCATCATCAAATCAGCCGCTGCTCCCAGATGCGGGGGTGGGGAGGGGGAGATGAAGCAGGTGGTGTTTGGAAGAAATTATCTAAGCCTTTTCACACTCAGGATTGAGACATGATTCCCTAAAAATGGCAAGCTTGGCTTGCAGGCGGGCTGTCGAACGGCAGAGCTGCCTCCCTCACCAACTAGCGTCATAAGGAGCCTCCCCAAGGCCGCGTCAGCACACAGGTGTGAGCCACGGCTCACCGTAAACACAGGTTGCACGTGGGACTCAGGGCCGCAACGGGGTACAGGGCGAACAGCACCGGATGGGACACTGGGAGAAGTGGCTTCCAACTGAGGCTCTGTGTGACCCAGCAAAGGCCACTCGACCTCGCTATTCGTCACCCACAGAACCAGGCACATTGCCCCCTGATCTAGTGCATACATAAACTTTTCAAGCCTAAATCATCAATGCTGCCCGATTCTGCAAAAAGCCTCCAAAAGCCTGCTCATTACATCTACAATGGATCAAGTCTTTAACTGGATAGCCACTAGCTTTTATTCATCATGGCAAGATTCAACATACCCAAATTCAGGGAATCTAAGCGCATGTCGGTTTGCCCTTAAATACCATTGAATTCATGCAGGGGGAAAGGGAGGTCAGTCATGGGACAGTGAGGCTTCTGAAAACACAGCCCATCATCCAAAACTGATTTCAGCGCTGGTGCTTGCCTGCTTGGGTTTCCATCCCCATGTCTAGGCAGAGCCTGTAACAATGTTATCACTTTCTAAAACATATGCCTAAACTAGTTCCTCTTGCAGACAACTGGCAGGTGCCCAGTTAATAGATTATTCCACCAGACAGTTGAATGCATTGGCCAATGGTCAAAAATGAGATCACTGCAATCCTATGTGTTGTAACTGGAAAGCCTAATGAAAAACAATTGTCTATTTTTTAACAAATAGGAATCCATATTCCCATACCCCCTAATTTGCCTTGCTTGGTGTGTGGTTCAGGAGCAAAGGAAGATCTTGTGCAAGGTCAAGTTGGCTTTGCTCTTTGACTCATTTGTTGTGCATTTGACTGTCCATGCATGTTTCACATCAGCAAATCCCCAACCGGATTCCAGCTGACCTGTAGGAATTTCTGACCAACATTTGCCAGATCCCCAGTCTTTCTCTCAAACCTGCACAGTCGGAAAGAATGGGTCAGGAGACTCCTGTCCCAGCCATCTGGACACACATGCTCCGTGGATATGCATAATATGAAGCACATGTACTTTCTAAAAAAAAAAAAAAAGAAAAAAATTTTTTTTTGTCTTTTCTAAGGGCTACGGAGCTGTTACTACCAGAGCCCGTGGCGTCCTTCCAGCATGCAGGCATTCCCAGACAAAACTATCCCTGCTTCCTGCTGCAGGTGAGACCCGCATGCTGACTTGCACCAGGGATTCATCTCTGCTCTTTGGTCAAGTCTTTAAGGCCTCCCCAAGCATCTCCACTCCTTGTAAACAAAAAATCCAGGAGGAAAACTTTCAAAGCCAGTTTCTCCTCAGCTGCAACCCTTCCTTCCTTCCTCCTTTCCAAGACGTCTGACTGAACTTGCAACCGGACCCCACCCTGGGCCGGGCCCTCCTCACAAGCATTGTCGTTCCTCCCGCCAGATGCAGACAGAATACCTGAGAACTGTGGCCAAAACAGGAAGGTCGGCGCCTTCGGCATGGAGGCCTGGGGAGTAGCCGTCTCCTAGGTGACTGCAGATAAGAGATGAAGGGGCCAAGGCTTTCCAACACCTCCAGTCACATTCCAGAGCCTTTCCCTTGTACACTCAATCTTTCGGATTCATTCTTCATTTAGTCACTCAACAAACATATTGAGCACCTGCTGATATAGAGCCCTGTTCTGGACTTGGGGACAAAGGGGAACTGAGATGTATCCCTGTCTCCAGAGGCACCTGTGTTGTTGCAATAGGCCATTTGGCAGGGCCGGGGGAGGGGGTGGGGGTGGTGCAGGGGCAGCCCTGGGCACCTCAGACTCCTCTGGAGCCCCCAGGGAAACCACCTCTCTGCACTCCCACACTGATTCTACCAGCAGAGTCCCTAAGATAACATCATGACAAACAGGGCAAGGGAGGGTTTGGGTAAGGGTCTAGGCAGTAGATCATACAGCCCCCTGAGCCTCACCTCTCCCTGAGCGCCAGCAAGGGCTTCTGGATCTAGGTCTGCGTTTTGGTCCCAAGAACATGTCTTGTCGCAACTGATTGGAAGGCTGGCCACACTAATTGGCATATATGTTGGGCTCTGATCTAGTGCATACATAAACTTTTCAAGCCTAAATCATCAATGCTGCCCAATTCTGCAAAAAGCCTCCAAAAGCCTGCTCATTACATCTACAATGGATCAAGTCTTTAACTGGATAGTAACTAACTTTTATTCATCATGGCAAGATCTGTGTTCTGCAAAGGGGGATTAGGGCAGTAATGAGGACCCCAGGCTGGGCCAGAAACCCCAATAGAGTAGCTCATTCAAAGGATCCAGTCATGAATAGATGTAGAGTGAAAGAGAGAAGATCAAAGGAGGAAATGAGGAAATGAGGGAGGGGGGAAAGGAGTCAGAAAGGGACCGGGGAGAGAGGGAAAAGAAGATTAGAAGTCTGCAAGAAGGCTGCTTCCCATCCCTTTTACCATGGCCACAAATTCCAGCAGGTGGTCTGCTGGCCCCACTAGGGGTCCTTTGGTCCTGGTCCTTTCTGAATTAGCACGACTTTCCAAGGAGTCACCTGAGAAAGTGCAAAACCTCTCAGGCCTGCTAGGGTCAGATGGCCCAAGGCCAACAAGGTAGAGGGCTGAGGGCTAAGTAGCCTGGCTCCCAGACTGGCCTCAGCCCAGCACTCTCCAGGAAGTGGGGGGAGGGTTGTGGACCCAGGAGGGAGCACCAGGTCCTGTCCTGATAGACACCATACCCTGCCCTGACTTGTCTATGGCCGCAGCACCTGTGGCATTCAGGAACCACTTCAGTATACCTGGTTCTGGCTCCTGACCTTGCCTCACAGTCCTCTGGCTCATCTCCTGCCTTCCCCTTCAAGCTCTGACCGGGCACAGGAGGACCCAGCCGAGACTGGCAAGTTCTCGGACCCCCTGGATCTAAAGGCAGAGGGGAGCAGTAACGGATTCGGTGGAGGAGGACGCCTCCACCACCCTCCTCTGAGGGCATGCCAGACCAGGAAGTGCCTGGAAGCACCGCGGAATCGTGCTCTGAAGTCAGGAGCTCTGGGTTCACATTTTGGCGAAGCCACTTCCTATGCCATCTCAGGAAAGTTGCAGAACGTCTGGGGGCTTCAATGTTCTTGTCTGTAAAATGGGAATAACCATCTCACCCATATCACTAGGTTGATTCAAGGATCAAATAGGATAATATATGTAAAGTGCCTGACACAACGTTGGTGCTCATTACACGTTTTCTGCATACATCCACACACACAAATAAGCAGGTTTTGTGTTGAGTGTTAGTCAAGTGAGAAAGGCCGAGGAAGAGCCAGTCCTTGCCTTTAGGGGCCAACTGAAGAGGTCCAGTCTCTGCCCTGAGCCTGCTCTCAGGGCAGTGAGTTCTCTGGTCTTTTCTCCAGGGTTCTGCCAGCCTGAGCAGGGCGGCACGTGGCCTCACCACTGCTCAGCTCTTACTCCACTGAGTCTGTGTTAGACAGCAAAACAGATGCTATGAGGACAGGGGTCCTCAACCCTGGGTGCGCAGCAGAATCACCTAGAGAGCTAGAAAATACAGACCAATCGGCCCCACCCAGGGGTGCTGACTGGCTTGGTCCGGGGTGGGGCACCCTAGGTGCTTCTTATGCACTGGCTGGGTTGAGAAGCCCTGGGGCAGAGGCTGGGATCAGAGGCTGGAGTCTCATCAGCTATTCCGAGAAGACTTTGCTCCTCTCTGCTGGACCGGGGAGAGCCGGGTACCGAGGCCTGGGTTCTTGGAAATTACTTCCTCTCTGGGCCGCAGTTCCTGCATCTGTGAGATGGAGAAAAGAGCCCTGCCCAGCCTCCCTGACAGGGTCATCTGTGAGGGTCACGCGAGGGGCCGGGTGTGAAGGCTTTCACCCCCTAAGTAAAATGCCAATGCCAGGACACCACAGACCATTCCACACAAAGGAGTCGTGCTTCCTCCCAGCACCTCTGTGGGCAGAGAGGAAACACTGAGCAAGCTGCCCTGGGACAAGCCTCCTGAACCCTCAGAGGCCAGAAAACAAACAACCAGAATCATGACTCCACACAGAGGCCACCCTGGGCACTGCAAGGCCTTCAGGCAAGCCTTGCTCACGGGCCTGGAAAACCCTTCCCGGCAAAGCTCTGCAGAGAGGCCCCTCCCACCACAGGGCGCTGGGAGCCCACGAGGAAGGCTCGGGAAGATGATTCTATAGGGTTGCGGTGGTAGCTGGGCCACTGTCTTCCTCAGGAGGAGAACGGGGCCCTAGGGAAGCTGTTCCACAGCGGGGGCATCTTCAGATGCGCCTTCTTCACCTGCTGGGGCAGAGGAGGTCACAGTCTGGCTTCACCATCTTTCACCCGGTGTGCTCATCCCTGCACAGATACTTACTGACCACCTGCTATCTGCCAGGCTCTGTGCATCCCAGGGAGGCCCCAAGCCTTGTCCTCAGTCCCCACAAGGGCGGGCTGACTATGAGTTCCAGAGAAGCAGCCAAAACATTCATGTGTTCATTATATCCTGAATGGAACAGGAAACAGCAGAAAAGATTCTGGGGCGTATTCTTGGGTAAAGAATATTAATTTTAGGGTACCTGCTTTGTATGTTAGGAATTCTGTCAGAGAAGAGGTGTTTTTTTTGTTGTTGTTGTTCTTTAAATACAGACCAGTAAAAAATGCCTCCTCTCGTGAATTAAATTCCATCTTAGTAAGTGTGGTGCCGATGGCTACGAAATCGGCCTGCTCTCCCAGACTCCCTCCAGCTCCCTCCAGGCCCTACGGCTTCCCCGCTTCCCGGAGCCCTGGGCCACCACGCTCCGCGGCCTCCTCCTCATCCGTGGCCTCCTCCTCATCGGCCCCACCGGGACCTTGCTTGAACTCTGACGTTGACCTCTCCCTCGCCCCCACATCCGTTCCTGCTGCCAGATTCCTCCCAGACCCCAGGGCCCGCTGCCACCAGCCAGCCAGCCTCATGTCAGCCATGTCCCTTCCCTCTGCCCCATGTGCACATCGCATGGTGCCCTTTCCTCTGTCTTTAATCTGCCCCTTCTGTCCCATCCCCAGAGGCCCTGCAGCATCATTGCTTTCCTGAGTCACCCAAACAGCCTCTCAAAGAAGTTTCCTGCCTCCACACTCCATCCCTATCTCAAGCCACTGATTTTGTCCATACTGTGGCCAGAGCAATTTTTCTAAAATATAAAATTGATGTCACATTTCTCACTGCCCCAAGATAAAGCCCTAGGCCCTGTCTTGTGGCAGCCCAGGGTTTCAGGAGCTGTCTCCACCTGGTCCACCTGCCCCTCCTCACGCTCCGGGCTCTGTCTCTCGTTTTCCCAAGCACAGCAGCCTCTTGAGTCTTTGCATAAACTGCAAGATGTGCTTCCTTCTCTTCTTCCTCTGGCTAAATCCTGTACTCCCTTAACACTCAGAGCTCGGAGGTTATCTGCTCTGGAAGACCTTTCCTTTCTCAGGCTGGATTGGGAGTCCCCCTGGAAACCCTTGTCACAGGACTTGTCACTACTAAGTAACTGTTTACTTGTCTGGATCTCCTATGACACTGTAAGCAGTTGAAATGAAAGAAACGGTGTGAACAAATCTCAAAGATACAGTGGGTGAAAAAAGCAAATTGCAAAATAATTCATTCATCCACTATTTAATATTTACCAAGTGAAAGGGTCCATGCAATATGACAAAATGTATGTAAAACTTTCAGACACTGAGTGGCTCAGTCGGTTAAGCGTCTGACTCTGGATTTTGGCTCAGGTCATGGTCTCAGGGTCATTAGATTGAGCCCCATGTCGGGCTCCACGCTCAGTATGGAGTCTGCTTGAGACTCTCTCTTCCTCTCCCTCTGCCCCACTACCCAACACCCCCCAAAATAAATAAATAAATCTTAAAAAAACAAACTTTCAAACACTAAACAATAGTAGAGATCATATGGTATCTATATATGCTAGAAAAATCAAAACACATGGGAAGGACAAATAGCCTCAGGATCGTGGTCCCCTGGGGGAGAAAAGAGAGTGGAGAAGAACGTAGAGCTTAAACTGTATCTATAATGCCTTATACATGTTTATTTTTAAGAGAGTTCTGAAGCAAAACCGGTAAAATATCATCCATTAAATTTGGGGGATGGGTAGATGAGAATCTGTTATCTTATTTCATATATATTAGAAATATTTCATCAGTGCATTTTTAAAATTTTTAATAAGGAACCAGAGTCTCTAATGCCCTTGTTAACATCCCTGGGGGTCTGAGCACCCCGCTGTGGCTGCCCGCCCCAACCAAGCTCCACGGGCCTGGCGGCCACATCACCCAAACACGAATGCAACCTGGTGTTGTAAACATGTTTATCCTCACTTTCACTGAGGAGAAAACTGAGGTTCAGAATATATATCCTTGCTCGAGACCACCAGAAGCTCCCAGATTTCAGACAAAGCTTCATGTACAATTCCTACTAGTTCATCCAAGAGAGAGCGCTTAGGTCAAACAGAGTGTGGTAGAGAGAATGCCAGAAGTAGGAGCAGGGCTGCATTCATATGTATTTATGACCCAGTGAGTGGATACGTTTCTGGGAAGAAGAGGGTTCAGGAAGGTGCAGAGTTGGAGATACAACCAAACTAGTAATTTGGGGCTAGGCTAATGAATGCAAACCTACTGGGTTTGGACTCTGTCCTATAACAATAGAAAGCTGCTTGGAGAGGGGCACCTGGGTGGCTTAGTCGGTTAAGCATCTTGGCTCAGGTCATGATCCCAGGGTCCTGGGATCGAGTCCCGTATTGGGCTCCCTGCTCCATGGGGAGCCTGCTTCTCCCTCTCCCTCTGCCTGCCGCTCCCCCTGCTTGTGCTCTCTCTCTCTGTCAAATAAATAAATATAATAAAAATTAAAAAAAAAAAAAAGAAGAAGGCTGCTAGAGAGTAACATAAGCAAAGCACTGTTTTAGGAAAAGTAATCTGGCTTCAGTGGGTGGGTTGCCCATAGGAGATGGGTAGAGTCAACCAAAGGGAAGCTCCTGGAAGGATAAATTCAGATTTGGAAATCATCTAAGTGTCCCAAAAAGAAATGGCTTCTAAGGCGAGAGCTGGGGGTTTGAAGAGGATAGGAGAGTTTAAGCTACACAGAGAAATAAAAGTTCACTCCAAACTTTCCAGACTTGGAGAAATGGGGTAGACATTTGGGAGATAAACTAGTTATTTGCTTATTGAGCTTTTTTTTTTTTTTTAAGCTTGCGGGGTGGGGTTAAGGAGAAGAAGGTAAATAAAGGGAGGAGGAAGACACGAAGACTTCAGCTTTGCTTGTCTTTAATTCAAGATGATGCTCACACATCCAGGGAGAGATCGAATGGCAGTTGGTGACATGGGAGCTAAGTCCCAGAAAGCTGGAGAAGCAGATGAGAGCGACCTGAGCAGCAGGAGCGGTGCGGAAGGATCTGTCTGGAGAAGGGTGCACAGGCTAAAGTGGTACAGTCGGCTGACCTGTGGTCCCCTGCCTGCATCCAGGGACAGGAAGGCTAAGAAGAGAGCCAAGGCAGCGTTGTGTCGGAGAGGAAATGGGAAGAGACTGATGCAAATCAGCACAGGTGGTTGCCGTAGACTGAAGGTTCGTGTCCCCCCAAATTCGTATGTTGAATCCTAATCCCCAGTGCGATGGTATTTGGAGGAGGACCTTTCGGAGGTAATGAGGACATGAGGGTGGAGCCTTCTTGAATGGGATTAGTGCCCCCCTAAAGGAGGCCCCAGAAAGCTTCCTTGCCCTTCCACCACGTGAGGACAGAGTGAGAAGACAGCCTACTACAAACCAAGAAGCGGGCCCTTGCCAGACACTAAATCTGCCCACACCTTGATCTCGGACTTCCAGCCTCCAGAACTGTGAGAAATCAATGTCTGTTGTTTAGAAGCCCCCCAGGCTCAGGTATTTTGTTGTGGCGGCCTGAATGGACCGACACAGTGGTCAGTGGCACAAAGGGGGTCAAGAATAAGAAATGAGCGGGGCGCCTGGGTGGCTCAGTCTTTAAGCGTCTGCCTTCGGCTCAGGTCGTGATCCCAGAGTCCTGGGATGGAGCCCCACATCGGGCTCCCTGCTCCGCGGGAAGCCTGCTTCTCCTTCTCCCACACCTCTTGCTTGTGTTCCCTCTCTCACTGTGTCTCCCTCTGTCAAAAAACAAATAAAATCTTTAAAAAAAAAAAAAAAAAGAATAAGAAATGAGCAAAGGTTCTGGCTTTGAAAGGTCAGGGGGACCTCAGGTATAGCAATTTCAGCAGATGGCCGAGGCAGGCACGCTTGACCCTTGATCTTTTTATAGCTCCCAAACAGTGAGCTGGTTTTCTTACAGCCAGCACAAGGCAGAACCAGATCCCCCCCTGCTAGACTTGGCCGGGAAGAGCCCGGGCCTGCCCCTGCTGTGCACTGAGCAAGAGGCATGTCCCGCGGAGGGCAGAGCAGAGCGTGCAGGGAGCCAGCCTGGAGACTACAGACCCACACTAAGTCAGAGTCTTCCTAGATAACCAAAAAGTGAAGTTTGGAGATGCATAATTTCATTTTTAAATGCAGAACATAGAATTAAAATGTGCCACATGTCACTTTATTTTCTAAAATGTATTTTATCTATATTTGCCTGACTTCTATGGCAATAAAATCATTTTGGCATGACACACATCTTACATAAATGAAAATATAATCCAACAAAATGGCATTTTAGGAGCTTTAAGCCAAACAAATGTTTGAGAGGGCCTTGTTTAAATTAAGTTGCCGTGCTATTTAGCTTTTCACAGTAATATAGCTGTGTCTCCAGGGAACTTGTGCAATGATGCTGTTCTGGAAGAGACCGGATGGGAGCGGGGAGACGAGAGGTCGGGAAACAGAGGCAAGGAGTAAGATCCACAAGCAGTTTGGAGACGAAATGAGAGACACGACATAGTGGCTTGGGATGGAAGGATGAGGTATGACCTAGGGGTTTGAGTGGAGGGAAGGGTGTGCCAGGTGAAAGACATCAGACTAAATGAAAGTCTGTACCCTGACTGTGAGACCCCCAGCCCCTTCTCCCTCCCACCTCCGCCCTGTTCCCAGCACTGTGGCAGCCAGGCATGCCCGTGGCAGGAGACCAGAGAGTTCTCTGGAGGACATTACCTGCACCAGAGGAAAGGCCTACAGAAACTGGCAGCGGGGAGTCTCAGGTGAAACAGCCCAGTGCGCCACGCGACCATCCCATAGTGACGCCTCCCACCACAGCCATTCCCTCCTCTGCACACAGAACTTCCATGGGCCAGCCGGCCGGCCGGTACCCTCTCATTAAACATGAACGGACAGCCAGGGACTATCAGACATTGAAGAAAGCTCGCAGCAATTAACGCAGAGAACAAAACAAAATGACAGAAACAAGCGCAGAAAAAACAGACAATGTAGACAGCAGAAGAAAATTTTGCAAGAAAATAAAACTCCTATAAGTTATAGCCTGAAAGAATCAAAAGGAGATATTACACTCATGAAACAAGAACAGGCTATGATTTTGGAACTGACAACTGGAGAACAAGAGAGAGCTCCTGGGAAATTAAGGCTAGTCAAAATGAAAAATTCAGTACATCAGAAATAAAGTTGAGGAACTCTCCCATAAAGTAGGGATGGAAAAAAGGAAGAAGCTAGAGAAGAGAGAAGATTAAAATAATAATAACAGGAGGTTCAAGCCAGGAGTTCTAACATCCAAGTAATCAGAATTCAAGGAAAAAAATAGAAATTTAAAAAAAAGAGAGAGGGGCGTGTGGGTGGCTCAGTCCATGAAGCATCTGCCTTCGGCTCAGGTCATGATCCCAGGGTCCTGGGATCGAGTCCCACATGGGGCTCCCTGCTCAGCGGGGAGTCTGCTTCTCCCTCTCCTCCCTGCTCATGCTCTCTCTCGCTGTCTCTGTCTCTCTCAAATAAATAAATAAAATCTTAAATAAAAAATTAAAAAAAGAGAAAACAAAGGGGAAGACATTGTCAAAGAAATAATGGAAAATTCCAGATTCAAAGTACCCCAGGTCAATGAATAGCAATTTTCATTATGAAATGTTAGAACCTCAAGGGAAAAGGGAAGATCCTAAAGCACTTGAAGAAGAGAAAGAGGTCACTTAGCCAGAGCAGAAATCCAAATAGCACCAGACTCCTGGATTCCGCTGAATGCCAGAAGGTAGAGCAGTGACTTCGAAATTCTAAGGGAAACGATTTTCAGCCTAGATTTTTCTATCTCCTACTAATCACACGTGGAAGTGGAAAAGGGACATTTTGCCTCAGAGACAGAAGAGGATAATCTGGGACCCAGACAGTGGGGACAACATCTGGGAGCAGTGAGGACAAGTACCAGCACAACAGCTGTGGGCCTGGCCTGAGATCGTCCATCCAGAAGAGAGGTGAGGATAGGGTCTCCAAGAGAAAATGTGACACAGGGAGAACTGGGAAAAAATGCCTGTACGTATTTAAAAGCTGGATGGATTTTTTTTTTTTTTTAAAGATTTTATTTATTTATTTGAGAGAGAGAGAATGAGAGAGAGAGCACATGAGAGGGGTTAGGGTCAGAGGGAGAAGCAGACTCCCTGCCGAGCAGGGAGCCCGATGCGGGACTCGATCCAGGGACTCCAGGATCATGACCTGAGCCGAAGGCAGTCGCTTAACCAACTGAGCCACCCAGGTGCCCTGGATGGATTTTTTTTTAATGGTGATTTTTATAAACTAGAAAATAAAGTAAATGAAAAACAAAAACAAAAACAAAAAACCCACAGTGCAGTGGATTGAATGGTGGGCCCCCAAAAGACATGTCCACAAACTAATCCTAGAAAACTGTGAGTGTGGAAAAAAAGGTCTTTGCAGATGTAATTAAGTGAAGGATCTCAAGATGGGATCATCCTAGATTATCCAAATTGGACCTATTTCCAACGACAAGCTGTCCGCATGAGGTACTCAAGGGGAGGCAAGAGGAGGAGAAGGCCATGTTACCACAGAGGCAGGGATGGGAGCAATGTGGCCACGAGCCAGGGAACGCCTGGAGCCCTCAGAAGCTGGAGGAGACAAGGAAGGATTCTCCTGAGGGAGAGAAGCGTGGCCCTGCCAACACCTTGCTCTCCCAGTACTGGCCTCCAGAACTGTGAGCTGCTAGGTTTCTGTTGTTTTAAGCCACCCAGGTTGTGGTGATGTGTCAAAGCAGCCCTAGGAAACTAATACGCAGAGTAAGCTTAATTTCAGGAAAAGCTGAAAGATACACACAAAAAAAGTAATCAGAGTATGCAATTTGGCTCAAAAATGAGTATCTTTATGTATATGTATTGCTTCAATTATATATAAAAATTAACTTTAAAAGAACAAATGACGTATTAGAAAAAATTTCTCAACATATACAACAAACACTGATAAAAGCTAAATAAATATTTGTTTTATTCTGAATTAATTGTTAAGGTAGAAGTGCTATAGATCATTAAAAAGGAAGATAGCACAAAGGAAAAATAGGGAAAGATTATAAATAAATTGAAGAAAAATAAATATAAGTGGCAAAAAATATGAATAAAATAATTCTCATTAATGATTTAAGAAAAACAGTTTTTTTTAAAAAGGAACAAAATTTTTGCCCATCACTTTGCAAAAATTTAGAAGACTGAACATATCCAATATTGTACAGGGTACAGGGAATCAATAACTCTTATATACTGTCAGTGGGAGTTCAGAATGGAACAACTTTATCAGAAGGCAGTTTGGCAGAACCTAACAAATTTAAAATGTGCTTGACCTTTGTCCTATTAAGTCTATTTATAAGCCTTGATCCTATAGGAATAAGCTTTAAATTTTGCACAAGGATAGTCATGTCAGCAATACTTCTAATAGCAACAAACTGGGAAAAAACCTAAATAGCCATCAATAAATTAATGTTTAAATATGAAGTATTTTAGATTTGTAATATGGAATATTATGTAGGTATCAAAAAGAATGAGGGAATCCTAAATGTACTGACATCACAGGATGCCCATGATATGTCATTGAGTGGGAGAGGAAGAAGAGCAAAACAATAGAATCTAATTACATTTTTACAAAAAACTATGTTGTATGTGTTTATGTATGTGCACATGTACTTGTATGTGTGTAGAAAATATACTGGAAAGATACTTACCATTCTCCCTCTGGGGAATAGGAGCAGGAGAATAGAGTAAGGGAGGGCACTTTCACTTTTTATTTTATATTTCCGTATTTTTTTTCTTATAATATTAAACATTTTGTCTCTGAAATAAAGGGGAAATATAATTTCATTTAAGTATTAAAATTTTTTTTCTGATTTTAAAATTAACTGTTGTGGCTTAAAAATGTGTCTTCAAATTCTTTAAATGAGTGCTGGACTAAGTGACTCACTCCTAACAAAGAGATTGTGACAGAAGCGTGGCTACGTGACTTCTGAAGCTGGATCATGTGAAGGATAGAGCACGTGCTCTCTGATTGTTTGCTCTCAGGGAGGCCAGCCACTGCATGACTTGAGGACACGTAAGCAGCTCTCGGGAAAAAACTGCATGGAGAGGGATGGAGGCTTCCCACCAACCACCAGCGCCTGACTCGCCAGCCAGCTTCTCCAGCCCCTGTCCAGCCTTCAGACGGCTGTAGCCCCTGCTGACATGTGGCTGAACCTCACGACAAACCCAGCACTACGACCGCCAGCCACGCCGTGCCGAAATCCCTGGCCCCCAGAAAAGGCAAGAAATAGTAGCTGTTTGCTGTTGTTTTGTGCCACTACGTTTTGGGGTGATTTGCTCCAGAGCAGGAGCTGCTAATGCTTGCACCAAGCTCCCTGGGGAGGGTAGGAGTGTGGAAATGGAGTGAAGGACGAAACTCTGTTTTCTTACTTTCCACATTTTTACTTTATACATTCCAGGCCTGGTTAGATTTTTTTAGTCTTTTATATCTAAGTAAAGGGATAGAAATAAAGTGAGGCTTAAGTGTATTTTTAAAACATTCTTTCCCTGATTTTCAAAGTAACACTAATGACAAAGGACAGAGTTGCAGGCCTGCCACTACCCCACCTCAGCACCCATTAGAAAGCGACGGTAACCAACAAACAGAGCTCTAGAACAGAACGGGGACCCCAGAAACAGACACACACAAGTATAGTCAATGGGTTCTGACAAAGGCGCAAAGGCAACGAATGCACTCTTTTCAACAAATGATGCAACAACAGGACAGCCACAGGCAAAAATACATCTGGACACTGACCTTACATCCTTCACAAAAATGGACTGGAAATGGATCATAGACTGCAATGTAAAACACAAAACTATAAAATGTCTAGAAGATAACAGAGGAGAAAATCTACATGACCTTTGGGTTAATAATGAGTTTTTTGGGTACAACACCAAAAGCATGATCCATGACAGAACAATATTGATGTTAGATTTCATTACAATTAAAAACTTCGGCTCTGCAAAAGGCACTGTTAAAAGAATAAAAGGACAAGCCACAGGCTGGGAGGCAGTATTTGCAAGACCTATATGTGATAAAGGGCGTGTGTCCAAAATATACAAAGAATTCTTAAAACTCAACAATAAGAAAACAACCAGGTTAAAAAATGGTCAACAGACCTGAACAGACACCTCACCAAAGATGATCTGCAGATATCAAACAAACATATGAAAAGATGCATACTATCATACATGATTATTGAATTGCAAATTAAAACAAGGAAATGCTACTCTTAGAGATACATATCAGAGTGGCTAGCATCCAAGAAACTGACAACACCCAACACTGGCGAGGACGTGGAGCAACAGGAACTCTCATTAGTTGCTGGTGGGAATACAACATGGCACAGCTGCTTTGGAAGGCAGTTTGGCAGTTTCTTAGAAAGGTATTTATTCAAATGGGTTAAAAAGTTAAATCTTCACAAAACCTGCACACTAATGTTTACACAAGTTTTATTCATAATTGCCAAAAACTGGAAGCAACCAAAATGTCCTTTAATTAGGTGAATGAATACAAAAAAAAAAAAAAAAAAAAACCTGAGTTACATTACACAATAAAATATTATTCAGTGATAATAAGATATGAGCTGAAAACTTCCAAACTCTTTCTATGGGGCCAGCGTTACCTTGATTCCAAAACCAAATAAAGACCCCACCAACAGGGAGAAGTACAGACCAATATCCCTGATGAACATGGATGCAAAAATTCTCACCAAAATACTAGCCAATAGGATCCAACAGTACATTAAAAGGATTATTCACCATAACCAACTGGGATTTATCCCTGGGCTGCAAGGTTGGTTCAACATCTGCAAATCAATCAATGTGATACAATACATTAATAAAAGAAAGAACAAGAACCATATGAACCTCTCAATAGATGCAGGAAAAGCATTTGACAAAGTACAGCATCCTTTCTTGATTAAAACTCTTCACAGCGTAGGGATAGAGAGTACATACCTCAATATCATAAAAGCCATCTATGAAAAACCCACAGTGAATATCATTCTCAATGAGGAAAAACTGAGAGCATTTCTCCTAAGGTCAGGAACACAGCAGGGATGTCCACCAACACCACTGCTATTCAACACAGTACTAGAAGTCCTAGCCTCAGCAATCAGACAACAAAAAGAAATAAAAGGCATTTGAATCGGCAAAGAAGAAGTCAAACTCTCACTTTTTGCAGATGACGTGATACTCTATGTGGAAAACCCAAAAGACTCCAACCCAAAATTGCTAGAATTCATATAATAACTCAGCAAAATGGCAGGATATAAAATCAATGCACAGAAATCAGTTGCATTTCTATACACCAACAACAAGACAGAAAAAGAGAAATTAAAGAGTTGATCCCATTTACAATTGCCCCCAAAACCACAAGATACCTAGGAATAAACCTAACCAAAGAGGCAAAGGATCTATATTCAGAAAACTATTGAACACTCATGAAAGAAATTGAGGAAGACACAAAGAAATGGAAAATGTTCCATGCTCATGAATTGGAAGAACAAATATTGTGAAAATGTCTATGCTACCTAGAGCAATCTACACATTCAGTGCAATCCTTATCAAAGTACCATCAACTTCTTTCACAGAGCTGGAACAAATAATCCTAAAATTTGTGTGGAACCAGAAAAGATCCCAAACAGCCAAAGGAATGCTGGAAAAGAAAACCAAAACTGGTGGCATCACAATTCCAGACTTCAAGCTCTATTACAAAGCTGTCATCATCAAGACAGTATGGTACTGGCACAAAAACAGACACATAGATCAATGGAACAGAATAGAGAACCCAGAAATGGACCCTCAGCTCTATGGTCAACTAATCTTCAACAAAGCAGGAAAGAATGTCCAATGGAAAAAAGACAGTCTCTTCAACAAATGGTGTTGGGAAAATTGGACAGCCACATGCAGAAGAATGAAACTGGACCATTTCCTTACACCACACACAAAAATAGACTCAAAATGGATGAAAGACCTAAATGTGAGACAGGAATCCATCAAAATCCTAGAGGAGAACACAGGCAGCAACTTCTTGCTAGATACATCACCAAAGGCAAGGGAAACAAGGGTAAAAATGAACTACTAGAACTTCATCAAAGGAAGCAGTTGACAAAACCAAAAGACAACCAACAGAATGGGAGAAGATATTTTCAAATGTCTTATCAGATAAAGGGCTAGTATCCAAATTCCATAAAGAACTTATCAAACTCAACACCCAAAGAACAAATAATCCAATCAAGAAATGGGCAAAAGACATGAACAGACATTTCTCCAAAGAAGATATACAAGTGGCCAACAGACACATGAAAAAGTGCTCAACATCACTCACCATCAGCGAAATACAAATCAAAACCACAATGAAATACCACCTCACACCAGTCAGAATGGCTAAAATTAACAAGTCAGGAAATGACAGATGTTGGCGAAGATGTGGAGAAAGGGGAACCCTCGTACACTGTTGGTGGGAATGCAAGCTGGTGCAGCCACTCTGGAAAACAGTACGGAGGTTCTTCAAAAAGTTGAAAATAGAGCTACCCTATGACCCAGCAATTGCACTACTGGATATGTACCCCAAGATACAAATGTAGTGATCTGAAGGGGCACCAGCACCCCAATGTTCATAGCAGTAATGTCCACAATAGCCAAACTACAGAAAGAGCTCAGATGTCCATCGACAGATGAATGGATAAAGAAGATGTGGTGTGTGTGTATACACACACACATGCACACACACACACACAGAGGGATATTACTCAGCCATCAGAAAAAATGAAATCTTGCCATTTGCAATGACATGATGGAACTAGAGGGTATTATGCTAAGTGCAATAAGTCAATCTGAGAAAGACAATTATCATATGATCTCATATGTGGAATTTAAGAAACAAAACAGAGGAGCAGAGGAGAAGAGCGGAAAAAAATCAAACAAGATGAAATCAGAGTGGGAGACAAGCCATAAGAGACTCTTAATCATAGGAAACAAACTGAGGGTTGCTGGAGGGGAAGGGGTGGAGGGATGGGGTAACTGGGTGATGGACATTAAGGAGGGCACGTAATATAATGAGCACTGGGTGTTATATAAGACTGATGAATCACTGACTTCTACCTCAGAAACCAATAATACTTATATGTTAATTAGTTGAATTTAAATTAAATAAATAAACAAATAAATAAGAAGTAAATAAAATTTTTTTTATTATGTTATGTTAGTCACCATACATTACATCATTAGTTTTTGATGTAGTGTTCCATGATCCATTGTTTGCGTATAACACCCAGTGCTCCGTGCAGTACGTGCCCTCCTTAATACCCATCACCAGGCTAACCCATCCCCCCACCCTCCAGAAGAAAATAAAATTTAAAAAACAAAAACATTATGCTAAATAAAAGAAGCCAGTTACAAAAAAAATAAGCTATCAAGTCACCTTGCATGCATACTGCTTAGTGAAAGGAGCCAGTCTGAAAAGGCTACATACTGTACGATTCCAACTGTGATGGTCTAGAAAAGGCAAAACAAGAGAGAGAGCAAGAAGATCGGTGGTTGTCAAGAGTTCGGTGGGGGGGGGGGGGTGGGGTGTGTGAATAAGCGGAGCACAGGAGTTCTGGCGCATTAAGCTCTTCTGTATGATACTGTAATGGTGGATACACGTCATTATTATTTGCAAGAGCTCATAGCACTGCACAACACGAAGGGTGGATCCTAATCTAAACCATGGACTTAGGCAATACTAAGCTATCAGTATTGGTTCCCCACCTGTAATGAACATGCCACAGGAATGCGAGATGTTCATAGGAGCGGGGAAAGACATGGGAAACTCTGTACCATCTGCTCCATTTTCTATAAACCTAAAACTGCTCTACAAAATACAGTCTATTCATTTTTTTAAGCAGCGCTAATCAATTGACAGAAAAGTAGAAATAAAATAACACAGCCACCCATTATCTCAGCAGAAAGACAGTCAGTGTTGACACTTAGGCATAGTTCCTTCCAGTCCTTTTTCCAACCTTTTTTCAAATGTCTGTGTGCATGTCATTTTTCCAAAGAGCTGAAATCATTCTGCTAAATCCATTCTGAAGGTTTATGGTCTAGTTTTAGTTTGGATTTTTAACTGCAAAGAAAGTAGCACATATAAAACATCAGTGATACCAAAAACAGATCTGAGAGGGGCCAGTTGCCATGGAAATGATTGAAAATAAATTTCACTTCACACTACACCCTGCTAATGTACTGACCAGAAAGAAGGAGAAATACTTGGAGTAACAGGAGAGCAGCCAAGATAGCTTCTAAACGAGAAGGAAAACACATCAGCCTAGTGAGGTTTCAAAGAGGCCAGGAGTATCACCCTGCAATTTAATGAGTTATGCTCTTTCAGCAACCACGCAGATGGGGGGAGAAAGCACCCAGGGATGGGAGACTGAGGTAGACTCCCTCGCCTCCACTGACAGTTAGTTTGACAGCCAAGCAGCCAGCAGGTCTCCCTCCGGATGTGGGCTTGTCTCTACAGTGGGTGCAAAGCCAGGAAACAAATCACTCCTCCCCTCCAATGGAGATGCTCCAAATGTTTAGCAAGCTGCAAGGCCCAGGAGCCAAGGGATGGTCTGGACACTGCACTGACTGGCCCTTAGCATTGGAGCGGGTCCTGGGGGGACCCCTCCTGCACAAGGGTTAACCCTTCAGATGCTGTGTCCTGGGCAGTCTGGAGGTTCTGGGAGAGGGATCAGGATGCCAGAGTGTAGGGGGCACTCGGGGAGCTCAGGGGAGTGACGAGTTTCCAACAGAAGAATTTTAACCTATGAAAAACTAGTGAGGCCTGAGTAGTGTGTACCAACTGAATTCTGAATGTCCTGCAACCACTGTTTCTTACAAAAGACGAGGGTGTTTAGAACACATGTCAGGGGCAGCCTTCGTGGGGGAAAGCAGAGCTACGATCACAAGAAGACAGCTGGGAGTGTGAAGACAGGCACCGCTTCCCAGCTCAGAAAGGGCATAGCCGTAGAGTTGAATAGATCCGGTTTCATTCCCAGCTCTGCCCTGCATCACCATGAATGGTATAACCCCCAGTTTCCTCATCTGTAAAATGGGAATCACTGTTCTTCTCTCATGGGGTTATGATAAGGATGACACGCGGTAAGTCACGTGCGGGGCTCGGCACAAGGCCTGGCACAAAACCAAGTGCTCCCACCATTAGAGGTGCTTGTGCTGTGGGTCTTTTTCTTTTCTTTTCTAACCCAGAGGATGGCCCCATTTCCCTTTCCCTTTCCAATGCAGACGCCATAAAAAGCCAGAGTCCCCGAGGTGGGAAATATCAGGCAGTTATCTTTTTTCTCTGGCACCCTACGAACAGCCCTGTACTCTGGAGAGGAACAAAGACTTCAGATGCCAAACCAACCCAGATCACAAAGCTACAAAGTTACAGATGCTCTGGATAACAGCATCCCACTCAAAGTGCAAGGATTTAGGCTTAGAGTTGCCAAGCACCCTCCAAGCCCAGGAAAACTCAGGGTTAAATAGGGGTCCATTCGTTACCAACATAAAACACCATTTCCGATCGGTGCACAGTGTGCCTGTTGTTTATTCCCCTTCCTTAGCTCAGTTAATGGATTCATATTTTTATTTTGGAAAAAATCTGCTACAAAAAAAACTATAGGTAATCAACCCATATCTGCCCCCATCTCCCACAAATGACAATTGTTAACATTTGTTATATTTGCATCCTTTAAAAAAAAAAAAAGAAATACAATATGACACACGAAATTAAAATCTATTTTCTTCCCTACTTCCAGATCCATTTCCTACCACTCTCCCAGTCACTGTTAGGAATTTAACCTTTATCTAGTCCAGTTCTACTTTATTCTTTGTTTTAGCTAAACGTTCTTGTGGTTTTTTTGTTTTTTTTTTTAACAGAAAGAAAATAAAAAGCAACATGGACAATGTGCTAAGTGCAAATGCCTATGCGAGGAGGGGCTTTCAGGCCTTTGCAGCCAGGACCCGCCCACTCACCCGCTCCAGGAACAGAACGCTCCTGTAGGCAGCGCTTACTGGGGGGTAGCCTTGTAAACGCACCCCTATGAACGCCTGGAGAGCAGTGCAGACCCCTAGAAGTCTTACCTGGGTCCAGATGCGTGAAAGAGCCCACCACGAAGTCCAGGGTGGACACAGCCAGCAGGAAGAGCAGCAGCAGCTGCAGGCGGATCATCCATTTGACACCTGCTAGGTTAATCCCCAGCAAGGCCAGAAGCACCACGATTGAAATTCCTCGCACTGCCCAGATACTCCTGAGGCTCAGCAAATCAGAGATGGACTCAGCAAAGCCGGTGATGTACATGGCACCTGCGACACACTGACAGACCATTCGCGTTGGCAGGAGAATAGAACGTCCGGAGCCCACAGGTCAGAGCTGCCCGGCACGGGGGCCCCACTCACCCTGTCAGGGCTCAGCACCTGGGAACCACCATGGGGGTTCAGTGAGCCCTTCCTGCCCATGACCCCTGCCTCGGGCCCCCATTTCTTCTCATCTACGTCTCTCCCATCCTCCTGAGGGGAGCACGAACGCCAGTCAGTGGTAACTATGATGAGAAGATCACAGGAGGAAGGAGATGGGGCCCTGGGCCAAAGAGCACTTGGAACTTCTCTGTCGGAGTTATTCAAGAGCCAAACAGAGGGGCGCCTGGGTGGCTCAGTCATTAACCGTCTGCCTTCGGCTCAGGTCATGATCCCAGGGTCCTGGGATCGAACCCCGCATCGGGCTCCCTGCTCAGCGGGGAGCCTGCTTCTCCCTCTGCCTCTGCCCCCCCATCCCCGCTCATGCACTTTCTCTCTCAAATGAATAAATAAAATCTTAAAAAAAAAAAAAGCTAAACAGAGAACAGAAGCACACAGGGGGTCCCATCTCAGGGCCTTAGGCACTGAAGCAAACCCCAGTTTTTTTCTCCATTTCTTTGTAGGTCACTATTATTTTTTTTTTAATTACCTAAAACTTAGAATAAGAAAAAAAAGTGAGCAGCACATCCTTTCAATGTCATCTGGAACAAAGGCTACACAAGGACTATCTAGGTGAATGTACTTAGTTCTACTCATTGTTTACTACTGATTAAACGTGTTAAACGTCCCAGACTTTGTGAAGTTATTGTCAATCTATAGATTTCTTTCCAGCAGAGATGCAAATAACTTCCATCCAGTAGAACAGATAACCCAAAAGATTCAGGTTTGTTATCTTGTAAGACATTAACCAGTTTCGTTCAGCAATTCAATCCTTATACTTATTTATGAAATTGCTTAACCAGGAACTAGGTAATCAATACCTAGCTTTCTCAAATGCTCTTTAACATCTTACGGGCTCCTCCATTAATTAATGAGTCAAATAAAATCTTTGGCATGTGTATATTTTTATTTGCCTGAAAGTCATGATTTTACCTTTTTAAAAAAATATTTAAAACTCAATTTCAAATAAATCTTTGAGAGTAACACCAACCTCACGCTCCATAATTCCTCAGGCCCCTTCTCTCTGTCAGGTTCGATCCTCCCCATCCCCCAGGCCAGGGGGTCATGGTCATCACTGTGCTCTGCTCCCATTGTTCTCTCAGGCAACAAATTCCTCTCTGGCCTCAGTCATGTTCCTCCTTCTTCATGAAGCCTTTCCTCATCCCTTTTTTCTGAATAAATATTATGCTTACTGCCAGTACCATGCAATTAATTATCTGGTTCCATAGTCTATTCTTATTTCATGCATATAAGTCTGTCCCCTACCCCAAGCCACCAAGAATGCAAACATTCTAAAAAACAAAAATTTCTATGCTGATTACACTTCTTCAAAGCCCCTGCATTTCCTAACTATGTTGCAAGCATTCAATAAATACTTTGTGATATGTTGACTGTATGAAAAGTGTTCTGGGAAGCAGGCACCATTAATTTCCAGCTCTTTTAGGTTAAGACCAGAAGGGCAATGTAATTTCCATACTGGAGAGACACTCACAAAGGAGGCCCCATTCTTCAATGAGATCAGCTCATTCTGCAACTAGACATATCATCATCATCCGTGTTCCCCAAACTTACAGGAGGCATTTCTGGCTATATATGGGTGAGGGGGGAAGCCCAATAAATGTAGGAGAAAGACAGTCAGCCCTGAGAGGGAGATGAGAGAGAGACTTGTATGTTTTCCTGCCTTCACCTCACGACTCAAACTTACCCTTGACTAAATACCAAGAGCGTGCTGGCGAAAACGATGCTGCTATTCCATCAGTATGTGGCCAGGCCAACAGAACCCCTCATGGTCAGATATATCAGAGTTGAAAAACCAAATGATAACAATGCAGGGACGATCATCCCCTTCCCAGGTGTCTGAGGTCTCGAACATGCAGAGGTGACACCAGGACTTGAATGCAACCATTTACACCTGGAGCTTCCCAACCAACTGTTGGCTTTCCTAGCTGGTGAACACAGAATTTGCTCCCAGGAAGTGGGCCGAGCACTAAAGCCCACCTTTTGTTTCCAGTAGCTCCCGCAGAGGGTCTCCTCTCTCAGGTTTCCACGTAAAATCACTTTTTAGCCCAAAGTGGCCAGGAACAAAACAACCAGGAAAGCCCTCTGGAGGCTGTGGGAAAGGGCATGGTGGTTAGGATGGACTGTGAGAGCTGATGAGGGCCTGACCCTGTGGCTCCCACTCCTAGTTGTGGGGCTTGGGAAAGTGTTTTAAGCTCTCTGTGCTTCATTTCTTCATCTGTGAAACACAAATAATAACAGTACCTGCTTCAAAGGTTATTGTGAGGATTATTTATAATTATATATATAAAATTCATGTAAGGTCCTAGGACTATATCTGGCTCATAGTTGGAGTTATAGAGATACTAGCTATTGGCATTATCATTCTTACTCTATTGTTATTAGCTACTGAACAAGAGGAAACAGTAGTTAGCCATGAATTTCATAAAATACTTTGCTAACGCTTGGGGAGCCTGGGTGGTACAGTCAGTTAAGCGTCAGACTCTTGATTTCGGCTCAGGTAATCATAATCTCAGGGTCGTGGGATCAAGCCCCGCATCCGGCTCTGCACTCTGTGCGGAGTCGACCTGAGATTCTCTCTCCCTCTCCCTCTGCCCCTCCCGCATTCTCTCTCTCACTCTCTCTCTAAAATAAATAAATCTTTAAAAAAATATTTTGTTAATGCTAAATACATGATGGTAATGTCACTGGAAATTTGCAAAGTAACTTGTAAGTAAGGATTCTTAAACCAAAGAGACTTACTTTGAGAGAAAGCAATAACAGCCCCAAATTAAATTGTCTTCTCAAAATCTAAGAGCCTGGGGATAGGAGGTGAGGGTATTGATGGAATGTGGGTAAGTAAAAGTGTTACAGAGATTTCATATTTGCTAGGTGGAGGAACATAGTAAGCAAGGCTGCTTGTTTGGGAACTATAGGAAAAGTATAATTATGGCTTTTCTAAGGGTGGACTATGACTATTCTCAGATCAAAAAGCAAAGTAGAACTTCCAAATCAACAAGGGGGAAAAATATAATAGAAATAAATTTGAACCATGTTGACAAAATAAGAAGTTTTTTAAATTTCAAATTATCTAGAAAGTAATGAAAAGGAGAATACTGTATTCTAAAACTTGAGAGGCACACTAATCCTGCATTCAGAAGGGAAAAAACAAAGTTTAACCCTAAATATTTCTATTAGTTGAAAAAGGCAGAAAAAAATAAAATACTTAACTTCAGATGTGATAAAAAAGATCAATATAAATAAAAGATAGTAGGAGGAGGTATTTAATAAAAGGAAATATGAAATAGCAAAGAAAGGATACAGAGAATAAAAGCTGATCGTTTAAGGAGTGTCTGGCTGGCTCAGTAGGTAGAGCGTGCAACTCTTGATCTCAGCGTCATGAGTTTGAGCCCTATGCTGGGCGTAGAGATTACTTAAAAATAAAATCTTTAAAAAAAAGTAAAAATAAAAGCTAATCCTTTAAGAGATAAATAAAATACATAAACACCTGGCAATCTGATTAAGAAAAGAAAAAATGAAAAAAATACAGATTTTTAGCAATGAGAAAAGAAATACACCTACTCTTACAGAAGAGAGAGTAAAAGCATGAATAGAGAAGATGAATGTGCCATGAATTATGGTACATTCATATTATGCAATGCTAAGCTGGGAAATAAACTGAGGGTTGCGGAAGGGAGGGGGTTGGGGGGGTGGGGTAACCAGATGATGGGCATTAAGGAGGGCATGTGATGTGATGAGCACTGGGTGTTATGTGCAACTGATGAATCACTGAACACTACATCTGAAACTAATGATGTAATATATGTTGGCTAATTGAATTTAAATTAAAAAAAATAAAGATTAACCTTGAGGAATAGCTATGAATTACTGTTAAGTGAGAAATACAAGCCATGGAATAGAGTATGAACTCTGTCCCCATGTTTGTAAAAACAAGCAAGCACTTCAACAATCATAAATTCACATACATGAGCACAGGGAAGGTGATGGAAGAGGAGGATAGGTGTTCACACTGGTTAACTCAGGACGGGGAGGGAAATGACCTTTCTCTTTACATTATCTCCAGTAGGTTGACTGGTTACAATGAACATCATTTTGTAACTTTAAAAGAATTTTATTTTATTTTATTTTATTTTATTTTATTTATTTATTTGAGAGAGAGAGAGATGGAGCACAAGCAGGGGGAGGGGCAGAGGGAGAGGGAGAAGCAGGCTCCCCACTGAGCAGGGAGCCTGAGGCAGGACTCGATCCCAGGACCCCAGGATCATGACCTGAGCGGAGGGCAGACACTTAACCTACTGAGCCACCCAGGTGCCCCATAAAAGAATTTTATAAAGGAAAAATAAAAACAAACATATAAAGAGTACTGTTTTGTATATGCAAACACTACACTTGGGCGCAGAGAGCACTGTGCGTCTAGGCTGCAAGGCTCCCCCAACACCGCTTGTGAGCTTGACACCATACCCCGCAGGGGTGTGGACAACAGCACAGCAGGCCCTCCCCAGAGCAGCCCAGCCACCCTCTCTTCCAACCACGAATACTCCACTTCATTGGAAAACATCCCTGTTGACTTGTTTAATGTATAAGCACCCTCAGAGTTTGTTATATTTTTTAAGTATTTTTATCACCTTTTAAAGTTCATAACCACAGACATCCCTTTCCCCTTTTCATTCTCTGCGGAGAAACTTCTAACCCTCCGCCGCAGGGAGCAGGGGGCGTCACCCACCATTTCACAGAGAGAATGTGCCCTTCTTTCAGGGTGGAACACCTCCATTCCAAGGTATTTGGGATACCACAACTGCACCTTCACAATCATGGGCATTTGGCTTTTCATCTCTGGGTACCTACCTGGCAGACCAGAGCTGCCCTCCACACCCTCCCCTTCTGACACGAAATCCTTCTTTAAGGTTCGAGCTGCTTGACTTCCATGTTAACTCCCAAAACAAAACTCCAGCCTCTACGGGGTCTGGAGAGTTCTCTGGTTCTCCACTGTTTGTGCACAGATCCCAGCACAGAGCCTGGAAGCCAGTAATCAATGCTTTTAGACAAGCGGTGCAGGCTAAAGCTGTCCATTTTGGTATCCAGGGTAAGCAACCCCAAAGAAGCGCTCAGGCCCACAAAAGTGAGAGGGGCAGCGAGTGAGGAGGGGCTCCAGGTCCGTTTCCCCTGCTAGCCAAGGGGTCTTACACCCGGCAGGCCAGCCACCAATACCTCAGATAGATGAAGAGGATTTGGGAGGATGCGGGGCAATGAAAAGATTCTGTAAGCTTTAAAAATAATTATTTTAAACATTTGTATCTTCTAAATTTTTTTATTTTTTTATTTTTTTATTTTATTTTTTTATTTTTTATTTTTTTAAAGATTTTATTTATCTGACAGAGAGATACAGCGAGAGAGGGAACACAAGCAGGGGGAGTGGGAGAGGGAGAAGCAGGCTTCCCGCTGAGCAGGGAGCCCGATGTGGGGCTCGATCCCAGGACCCTGGGATCATGACCCGAGCCGAAGGCAGACGTTTAACGACTGAGCCACCCAGGCGCCCCTAAATTTTTTTTTAAAGGTTTTATTTTTAAGTAATCTCCACACCCAACGTGGGGCTCAAACCCACAACCCTGAGATCAAGAGTCACAAGCGCTACTGACTGAGCCAGCCAGGTGCCCCTATCTCTTCTAAATTGTTATGCCTAAAGCAACGGTTTAGCAAACTTTAACCTGCTGGACAAATCCTGCTTGCTGCCTGTTTGGGGAATAAAGTTTTATTGGAACACAGCTATGCCCAGTTTTTCTTACTGTCTAAGGCTGCTTTTGAACTACAATAGCAGAATTGAACAGTTGTGACAGAGATGTACGACTCATAAAAACTAAAGTATTTACTATCTGGCCCTTTATGGTAGAAGTTTCCTGAGCCGTGCTCTAGGGCAAACATGCAATCTACTCTGGCAATCATTAAAAATAAATGAATGTAAAAATAATAAAAATAAATAAATAAAATGAATGTATTCATGCCCTGGATTGACGAGGGGAGGTTAGAGGTTAGTAAGAACCATGAATAGGGACCCTCAGAGACCCCAACCACAACCCAGAAGAAGAAGGATCTCGAATCAATGACCTAACCTTCTACCTTAAGAAACTGGAGAAAGAAGAGCAAACTAAACCGAAAGGAAGCAAGAGGAAGGAAATAATAAAGACGGGAGCAGAAATAAATTGGGGCCAGAAAAACAATAGAAAAATCAACAAAACCAAAAATTGTTTCTTTGCAGTCAAGCTTTTAACTAGCCTGACTAAAAAAAAGGGAGAAAAGTCTCAAATGATTAAAATCAGGAATGAAAGGAAAAACACTACCACCAATCTTACAAAAAGTAAAAGGATTATAAGGAATCTATGAACAATTATATGCCAATAAATTATATAACTGAGATGAAATGGACAAATTCCTAGACACAAACTACCAAAACTGACTTAGGAAGACATAGAAAATCGGAATATGCCTGTGTAAGTAAAGAGATTGAATTAGTTATCAAAAACTTCCTACAGGGGTGCCTGGGTGGCTCAGTCAGTTAAGCGGCCAACTCTTGATTTCAGCTCAGGTCATGATCTCATGGGGCTCCCCACTCAGCAGGGCGTCTGCTTGAGAGTCTCTCTCTCCCTCTCCCTCCACCCTTCCCCGGCTCTCACGCACTCTCTCTCTCTCTCTCAAATAAGTAACTCTTTAAAAAAAAAAAAGAAAACTTCCTACAAAGAAAAGCCTGGGACCAGATGGTTTCACCACTAAACTTTACCAAACATTTAAAGAAGGATTAACACCAATCCTTTAGAAACTGTTCCCAAAAAATAGAAGAGGAGGGAGCACCTCCCAACTCATTCTATTAGGCCAGCTTTATCATGATACCAAAACTAGACAAAGATATCACAAGAAAACTACAGACCAATATCCCTCATGAATACATGTGCCAAATTCCTCAACAAAACCCCAGCAAACTGAATGCAATAGCATGTAAAAGGGACTATGCAGCACCGGCACCCTGATCAGAGAGCCCAGCCCAAGGTCAGCTGCAGGCGAAGGAGAGGCGTGCTGAGGACGCTGACCACAGGGGCCCAGTGTTTCTGACCAAGGCCCAAAGGCCCAAACAGCAGCTGCCAGCGCACAGAAAACACTCAACATCCCAGCTCCCTCTCCCCCTCCCACCCCCCGCTGGTCCCCTGTCCTGGCATCTGCTGCCACCACGGGCAAGCTGGTCTCCCCAGAGAGTGGGGCTACAACCTGCTTGCCTATGAGATAGCACAGAAGTAAAAATCCAATAGACAAATCCCCAGGGTAATAAAGTAAACTGGGCATTTACCACTCACCTCCCAAACTACTAGGCGTAAAAAGGCAAGTGGTTTTTAAGAGTGCAGTGACAATCTCTCTGCCTTCCAGGCATGTCACACACACACACACACACACACGCACACGCACACACACACACAACTTTGTGCTGTTGGAGAATCAGATGTACTTGGGCTAAAATACCCTGTCCCTGCTGCTGAAAAAGAAAAATAAAAGAAATAAAACCTATGCTTTCTTTGAGGAGACTCTTGTACTCTTACTTAGACAAATTCTTTCCTTTAAACTGTTTTCTCAACCACCCACCACCCTTTGCACCAACATAAAAGCCTTTTTCAAGCCAACAAGTGCTGACAAAGAGCCGCTTCTTAAAGCCTGTGCTTTGTGTCCTCAGCATTAGGTCACCGCCCCTGTGTTTCAGCTAAATAAGCCTCCGCACTTCTCCCTGCTCCCCGGTGTTCTGAGAGCCGGCGTCCCCGCCACACCACCTCCCCGTTAGGATCCCCCTTCTCAGACAGGGCGCCCACACAGGGGCTCTCGGCTGGCCTCCCCCCACAAGGCCAGCAAGCGATCAATGAGCCCAGAGCTCCAGCTCATCTGAGAAGTGCCCGCTTCCAGGAAAGTCAGGAAGGTAAAATGTCCCTTCTTCAGCACGAAAGTGCCCCAGGGACGGGGCTACCCGGCTGCCACGTGGGTTCTGGCCACTGTTCTGCACTCCCCTCCCGAGAACAGGCAGCAAGAACAGTCCCAGCCCAGGCCCTGCCTTCCAGGGCAAATCAGGACTGCACGAGGCACCAGAGGTGGGGAGGAAGGAGCACCGGACTCTGGGTCAGGGCCCTGGACAGAGGGCGAGGCTCTCTGAGTTCCTCTCAGAGCCCCCATCTGCCCCTCTATAAAATGGAGGCAACTGCCCCACCTTGCCTCTCCCCAGATCCAACGGGAACATGGACAAGAAGATGGTGGCTAACAGCCAAGCCAGGGAACAGATCCCACATGCCGATGGCCTCTGGGCCCAGCTCCCCTGCCCCAGCTGCCCAGGCTCACCTGTCCGAACACGTACAGCAGCCCAATGGTGCCTCCGGTCTGCCCGCCGAGGACCGAGGAGATCATCGCGTAGACGCCCCCGCTGCCAACACCACACTGCTCCCCGACGCCGACGCCAGCCAGCACAGTGATGAGGGCCACTAGGACGACGAAGGACACCAGAAACATGCCCAGGAGCACTCCTGTGTTTCCCTGCAACAGAACAGCAAGCAGCAAGGTCAGGGGTTAGGACGGGAGGCCCTCCCAGGAGCACTGACCACCTCCCCCCACGCCCCCCAGGGTTGCCACAGGGGTGGGGGACCAAGAGCCGGGCAGAGGTGAGGCACTGGGAAAGGACTGAGGCAGCCCACAAGAGTAAGGCCTGGAAGAAATTCCAGATGAAGGACAACGTCCTTGCTTCAAACCCTTCAATGACTCCCCACCACCAATAGGGCACTCGCGAGGCCCCTCCTAATCTGCCCCTCTCCACCCCCCAGTCCTCATCCCCATGCCCTGGCCGGAAGTCCCATGCTCTTCCCCACCATGCCTTTCCTGCTCACTCCACCTCCTTGACAGCTTCACTTAAGGCTCAGTAGTGAGGGGCTTCCTCCGGCTCTTACAGTACTCTTATAAGTATCCAGGTACTTAGAAGTACCACAGTACTTATCATACTGGGTCCGCTTCCAAGCCCAGCTTTACCTCTGCGCTGGGAGTGCCAAGAGAGTGGGATGATGTTTTATTAGCCTTTATTCAGTTTCTTCTTTTGCTGATTTTATATTTTTTAATGAAATTATAGAATAACTATTTTCTTTCTCCGTTCATGCTTTCAAATTGTTTGCATGTGATAATAAGATATCCTGTGGGGCACCTGGGTGGCTCAGTCAGTTAAGTGTCTGTCTTCGGCTCAGGTCATGACCTTAGGATCCTGGGATCGAGCCCCGCATCAGGCTCCCTGCTCAGCAGCGAGTCTGCTTCTCCCTCTCCCACTGCCCCCAGCTTGTGCTCTCTCTCATCTCAAATAAACAAACAAAATCTTAAAAAAAAAAAAAAGATATCCTGCACCAATCTTTGAGTTTTCATACCAAAACTGCCACTTTAACATCTTCCAAGTCATAAGCGAGCTGCCAAATTATTCTTTAGGGTTCATATTGTCGATTTGAAAATCATCTGGCGTGAGGTCTCCTGACTCGAGTTTTATGCCACCTTCTAGAAGTTCTATCTTATTTTTGCCATTTCACATTTGCCTTTTTTTCCATGATCAGATGCGATTTTTCAGGTAAAATGAATGCCAGAGCCGACAAACAGAGATCACTTCAGGGCAAGCCGATGTATTCGTGTGCTAGGCAGCCTCCAAGTCGGCCCCCGGGCCCCCCCTCCCCGCTCCCCCCAGCCCCTCGCGCGCATGCCCTGTGTAATCTCCTCCCCTCGAGTTGGGCTTGGACCTGGCGACTCACTTTGAATGAACGGAACACTGCGGAAGTAAAGGGATATCGCTTCTGAGATGAGGATATTAAAAGACCCTGGCTCTCGTCTTGGGTGCGCGCTGTCTCATAGGTTGCTCAGCCCCGGGAAGTCAGCTGCAGGTAGGGAGGCAGCCCTAGGAAGAGGCCCACGTGACAGGCCGGCCGACAGCCTCGCAGGTGATCTTGGAGGCAGATCCTCGGGGGCAGAGCCTTCAGGTGGGATGGCGCCCTGACGGACAGCCTGGCGGCATCCCCAGCAGAGACCCCGAGCCAGAGGCACCCGGCTAAGCTGCAGCTGGGTCCCTGGACCACAGCAACTATAAGATAATACACATTTTTGCCTTATGCTACTAGTTATTGGAGTCATGTGTTATGCAGCAATAGAAAATGTAACGCGACTTGTACCTTCACTTTGGGGATGGGACCGACACTTCTGGATAGCCATTTCCCAAAAAAAATAGCCCAGTGGGAGGGTTAAGAAGAGGCCCTTAAAGACTTAAGAATCCAAATAGAGAGCTTAGGGGCGCCTGGCTGGCTCAGTCGGTAGAGCGTGCAACTCTTGATCTCGGGGTGGTAAGTTTGAGCCCCACGTGGGATGTGGAGCATACTTAAAAAAAAATAGAGAGCTTACCTTTTTCTCTTTCTACCATTCCATAACTACCCCCTGCATGAAGCAGAGACCAGAGGCCCAGCTGTCACTGGCCGGGCCTTCCTCTGCCACAGCAGTCAGATTGACGGGCCTCCCTTGGACGCAGGCTGGAGAGGTTCTGGGCAGTGAGGTGGCCTTTAGGAAGGGACAAAAGCAGAGGTGGATCCCAGATGCCTAAATCTGCCTGCAGGACAAGGAGTCCGAGCTGGAGACTTTGGGTTTTTGTAAGCAGGAGCCCCTGTAAGTTTGGGAGGGATGTAAGAGGCCTGAATTCTTAACATCCATGCTAGGGAGGTTCTGATTCTACTTTAAGCTTTCCATATGCTAATAATAAAAAAAAAAAAATTCAGACCCACCCAGGCCATGACTAAGGCTGAACCCTGAGCTAAGGACCTACGTACAGAGTGGAGCAAGAGCTCAGGGCGGTGTGGCAACACCCAGGCCTCCTGAGAGGCTGAGAACCACATACACCCCACTACAGTGCACCTTTACTCCCCCAGAATTTGCCCATGTGATGGTTAATTTTCTGTGTCAACTTGGATGGGCTATGGTGACCATTTGTTTAATCAAACAGCAGTCTAGATATTGCTGTAAATGTATTTTTAGCTGTGAATAACATTTACAGTCAGGAGGCTTTAGATAAAAGAGATTACCCTCCCTAATGCGGGTGGGCCTCATCCAAACTGTTGAAGGTTTTAACAGCAAAGACTGAGGTTTCCCAGAGAAGAAAGAATTCTGTAGCCAGACTGCAACACAGAAATTCTGTGTTCCCAGCCTTTGGCCTCAAGCCTGCAACCTCAGTTCTTACCTGAGTCTCACTAGGACTCGCCAGACCCCACAATCATATATATAGGATGTCCTATATATCTCTTACAGATATATGTCTCCTATTGGTACTGGCTCTGTTTCTCTGAAGAACCCTGACTAGTACATTCCACACCTTGAATGGCCCGCTTTCTCTTTTACCCGTGCAATCCAGCTCACCTTTCAGAGCCTGGCGGAACCATGTCTCCTCCAGGAAACTTTCCTGAACCCCTTAGCAACCATACATTCACAGCCTGTTCAACTCCTGAGGGAGCCCACACGGCCTTGAGACGTCACTTGGATTCCTGATGTGAAATCTACCCAGCAGGGCTGTTTGCCCACTGGGGGGGGGGGAACCGGGCCTTCTATTCTGTAATCACATAGTAGAGCCTGGAACACAGCAGGTGCTCGTCCGTAATTCCTGACTGGTTACACTTAGTTTCGAGCAGCCTGTTTAGTTTACAGAAGTCCCAGGGAAAAGGCCCCGTGTGAAGGGCTCAGACCCCTGCTCAGGACACACATCTGCTTGGAAGGTCCCAAGATGCCTTCACAGAAGACACAAAGAAGAGGCCTTTGTTCTCTGTACGGAAGAAGCAAACTGCCCCCCCCCCCATCTCATGCACCTCTGACCCAACACGGCTATGTACAGCCTTACACATGGGGTCTGTGGTCACAGGGGAAGGTGACCGTGTGGATGGAGGAGCTGGTGCCACCAGGAGGGCATGAGTCAAGTTGAAGAAAAGCTGGAGAGGGTCACCAACTGGAGGCAAAGTTGCCACCAGTCTGCCTTCTCTGATCCACCCCCAGTTCCATCCATGATGTGCCCTGACTTCTGTGCTCCTATTTCTATTTCTGAGTTCCTATAACTGAAATCCATGGTGAAGCTTCCCTCGGAGCCTTTGTCTGAGGCCTAGGTTCTCAGGATTCTCGTTTAAATAGCAATGCTAACTATGCCATGTGCTTGCTTCTTGTTTCGTGCTCTGGAGCATCCGTGGTTCGGGAATCTGACGCCTGAGCTGAGGAATGACCAAGAGCGCAGGGCTTTCCATGTCACGGGCCCACGAGAAACTGCAGGGCCACTAGCTTGTCACTCACCACCAGCCAGCCAGTCCTCAAGAAAAGGACAACCCCAAAAATGTTGATCATGCAAGACGTGAACACACCATCCCAGGTCCCAAACAGCACTGGCTCCTGGACGAACAGCTGGCTCTTCCACCAGGGCTGGCGCTGGGCCAGCGCCCCCTGAAAACAGAGCACACAGATTTCAGCTAGCCTCACTGCAGAGGGCCAGCGAGGGGAAGGGAAGGGCAGTGGAACAGAGGGGGCTAGCGGAACTCAGCTTTCCAATCCGCCCACCTTACTGTGCAGGGCAGGCGTGTGTGTGTGTGTGTGTGTGTGTCGTGCGCGCGCGCGCACGCACAGGGTCTTAGAGGCTGTTGCTGCCGAAGGGTCCCTGTTCTCTCCTGACGGTGACTCCTCTATCCACATGGGCAGAGATGAGTTGGCCAGTGGGTCGGTTCCCTTTCCTTCCGGCCACTCAGCGGACTACACCTCCCAGCCTCTTTGCAGATGGGTGTGGCCAGGTGACGGTTCTGGCCTCTGGAAGGTAGGTAGGAGCGCTTCTAGTGGGATCCTGGGCTCCAGCTCAGGCAGCGGTCATGAGCTCTGGGTAGGGCCACTTTCTTTCTTTCTTTTTTCTTTTTTTTTTTTTTTTTTATTCAATTGGCCAACATAGAGTACATCATTAGTTTTTGATATAATGTTCAATGACTCATTAGTTGCGTATAACACTCCCCCTCTCAGTCCTCCCGTCCCGGGGGGGTGGGGTGGGGGAGCAGATTCCAGCAGTCACTAATCTTCAGCTAGACTGACTTTTGGCATTTTGCGCCTCTGTCCCTAACACCGCCATGATGAATTCTGCTATTGAATCCCCTCTGTTTAAAACACCTGGTGCAGTTGCCGCTTTCCTGACTGGACCCTGCTGTCCCAGGGACCTCCGAGCCCCCTCCACCCCACCCCCAGGACTCTAAGGCATCATTGGGCAGTTGTTTAGAATCAGAGCTTTATAAGTGGTTAAACACATGCCTTCTTTATTTTTCCAGTTCAGAAATAACAAAGGCGCTTTAACAAAACCCTTGAATGGGAACTCTGCTGAAGAAACTAAAGCTCGTGGAAATACTAAAATGGCTTAAAGACAACTAGTAGCAGCCAGCGCTGGGAACCGCTCTTGCGCAGGGCTGGTGGTGCACACACACACGTCAGGAATCCTCCAGTACCTCACACCACAGCAGGGACGAAGGACTCTCACCTTGCAGGGGCGGGGGGGCCCCAACTCTGAAGCTGTGTGCGTAGGGAGTCTAACCGAGCATGTGGGTGATCTCTAAACACAGTGAGAAGGCAGAAAAATCAAGAGTCTGGGAAAGAGTCACTGGGGCCTGGCTCCCGAATGGCTGAGAGCAATGGAGGCACCCGTGATGGAGCACCAAAGGCTCAGGCCCACTGGCCTGGGTCAAAACCAAAGGAGAGGAGCCCGTCCCCTCCTCTCTCCTTGTATCATGCACTCACAGATCAAGAAAGGGCCTCAAAAAATCATCAGGGCTGTCAGTCAAGACTTCAGACCCCCTGCCATCCCCTGCCCGTCCCCGAGGCCAGCCGGAGCTCCTTTTATCTGTGCGTATTCCTGTCCATCCTTCTTTCACAAGCCACAGACAAGGGATCTCCTGAAAGTCAACAAATGTGAGAACAGTGATCGTGGCTCAGAGCAAAGACTCTGCTGACCTATGCTCATCCTTGAACAAATGGTACCACGGGACCAGTTGGGTGAACCCTAATCTCCAAATTCAGGAGATGGCCCAACTTCCCGTCTCTACTTGGGTTCAGTTTCCCACCATGGCCTGTTTTAGGTCTGTTCTTTATTAGAAACAGCAGTGACAACGGCAGCTCTCAGCAACTTAGCAATTTAGAGAGTGCTTTCACCTTCCACACCCACCTTCTCCTTTGATCCTCATAACACCCCCAGGAGGCAGACAGGGAGAGGGCCCCGGTGTGGAGTGGAGGGAGGACGCCGGGAGGAGAGCCGGGACTGCTGGGAGTCCACGGCTGGGTTTGAATCCCCCACGCCAGACTATAACATATGTACTTAGCCCTGCACCTCCGGTGATTTGCCCTTTTCTTTCCTAAAAGTCAGTTCTTTAGGTTCCCATTTCTAACACCCTGAACTTTGCTTCATGATGCAGGCATCTGCCTTCCCCATGGGTCTCCCACCGGGAAGTTAGAAACTGTATTCGTCTTCCATGCCAACTCGCCTGTCCACCCTGAAGGCTGCTTCTCGTCCGTGTTTGTTTACCTAACGGCATCCGAGAAGCTTTTACTCCTGGGATCCCACTGGACTAAATCAGCCTGAAAGGGGGTTCCCAAATAAGGCAGAAACTTTAGGAGACTCGGCACCCTGAGAATGAAAGTATAAATGGTTTAAAATGAGTTTGGTGGCCAGACCATGACAGCTTCTCAGGATGCTTAGGAGAATGTGCCTACCTTTTTTTTTTTTTTACCAAGTGACAAAAGAATGTAACTCAGTCTTCCCAGAGCCCGCTTGCTTGTCAGAGACCAGTAGGAAGAGCCTGCGTTTGACCCCAAGGTTGCAACCCTGATGTTCTTAGAGAGATACCAGCAAAAGTCCAGGGAGAGAGAGAGAGAGAAGGAAGAAGAAAGAAAAGCACAGAAAAAGGGAAAGCGGATGAGACAGGGAACCATGGAAGGAACTGTTAAGTAGGTAACATAGAGACACCAAGGGCTGTTTCCCAGGCCCCCTGCACTGACATGCTGTCCCCGGGCATCCACATAGGAGCGGCACTGGTGTCCATCCTTCACGCCTCTCCCTCCACCACATCCTGAAGCTGCTCCACTGAAGGGGTGCCTCCCCCCAACCCCAGCCTCTGCTACTGCCCCACGGCAGACTTCCCGGAGACTACTGGCTAGACAACTCAAACCAGCCACCTCGCGAGTGACTGCTTGGCCCACAGCTGGTACAATTCTGAAACAAGTCCTGATGTGTGACTTTCCCCCCATACCAAGCTATTCTCCCGCACCAGCTGGTGTCCTCTACTCCAACTCAGTTCTGATATGATCTATCTGGAAACAGTGTCAGATCCCCCATCGCTGCTCACCCCAAATTCCAGATGCCGGTCACCAGGCCAGGGTGTCACCTGTGCTTCTGAGCAACTGGCTGTGAATCGGAGGTTCCCATGACACCCTCCTTAGCCTCCATTAATTAGCTAGAACGTCTCTCAGAATTCAGAGAGACACTTGACTTCCTAGATTACCACTATGTTACAAAAGGCTATAACCCAGGAACAGCCAGTGGGAGAGATGCCCGCGGGGGTAAAGCGTGTTGCTTCCATGCTCTCTCCAGGCCTGCCACCCTCTCCACGTGTCCACCAGCCTGGAAGCTCTTCAAAGCTGGTTCTTTGGGGGTTCTATGGAGGCTTCATTACATAGGCATGATTGATGACATCATTAGACGTTGGCAATTGACTCCATCTCCAGTCCCCACGTCTCCCCTGAAAGTTCCAACCCCTAATCATGGTCGGTTCCCTGGCAACCAGACCCCATCCTTAGGTGCTTTCCAAAAGTCACCTTATTGACATAAACCCAGTTGTGGTTGAAAGGAGATTGCTATGAATATCCAGATACCCTTATCACTCTTATCTCTTAGGAAATTCCAAGGGTTTTAGGAGCCCTCTGCCAGGAATGGGGAGAAAGGCCAAATACATATTTCTTCTTATAAATCACAATGTCACAACTGACTACTCCTTAACCCTGCTGTCTCTCTGTCCTGCCAGCTTCTCCCATTCCCCTTTGCTTCTGCTCAGATAGGCTGAGGGCAGCGCCATGGGCTGGCAGCCCAAGTAGACGTCGAAGAAGGGAATAGAAGGTCAGCTTCTCCCCCACGCTCTGGAAGCTCACACCCAACTCCCTCCCATCTCAGATATGCCCTACCACAAAGGCCATGACTCACAGACTCCCCCTTTGCCCTCTACCCAATCATTTCTATCACTGGGGGGAAGGAGGATGCAGAAGAGCTGGGGTTATGGCAGGTGACAACTGGACCAGCTCTGAGCTAGCTTTTTTTTTTTTTAAATACAAAAAAGTACTCTTATTATTCAGCCTCTGAGCTATTCCACAGAAGCAAGTGGGTGCTGCAATGCACAACACCGACAGGGGGGCCTCTGAGGTTGCCCCAGACTAAGTGCCATGCTCACATGGGACATAAGGCTGTCTACCAGACTGGAGAAACAGATGATTTGGAGAAATTTGTCATTTTCTCTGGGACCATTAGCAGGGAGGTCCTGCTGCCATGTGAGGGACCAAGCCTTGTCTTTCATCTCCAATTTGCCTGAGATGCTGTGGGGATCCACACGGGTGGCCCCAACAGTTCTGTGCCAGAAAAAAAAGCTAAGAGTTCCCAGATGTCACTTAACAGTTAGATAGCTAAAGGAAAGGTTACGTTGTTTGTAGAAGCCAGCTGGGCCCCTGTGGAAGGCTATAAGGTGTTGCCAAAGTCCAGATGAACATCTGTGGGGTGTCAGATGCCAGAGTTCTCATCCTCAGAGTGAGGCAGACAGAAACTCATGCATCTCAGAAATGCTCTGGGCACAGAACTTACTCTAGGCCCAGCTTAGGATGGGGCAGTTTGCTAGCTCACTTCCAATAAGTTAGATCTTAGATTTCTCAACAATTGCATTTGGAATCACTTTTTTTTTTTTTTAGAACTGAAGCATCAAAATTTCCAAGTGACAGTGTTTCATTTGTGAGGGGCTTCTGAGACTTTCAGCCTTTTTCCTGACTTTGAGGATGCAAGGAATGCCCAGCCTCAACCTTTTCTCAATGGGTCTTGCCCACCCCACTTTCATTTTGGTTTTGGTAGAGGCAGAAGTGAAGTTGACCACAGTCTGGGTAAGGCACGAAGCTTCAGACTGCTCCTGGTATCTCCACTCAGTTGGCAAAATGAGACAACCCCATAGGATACCACGTGGTCAGTCCTGGTTTGAAAGACCCTGCGGGTAGAGGGTAAGAGGACTGTGATTTCTAAGTGGGAGGACAGTCTGTGCAGGGAGGGTGAAATGAACAAGCAAGCCTCCATGGTCCCCACCCCTGAACTGCAGTTTTAACCATTTCAAATGCTGGGGATTCCCTTAGTTTGAGAAGCCCTGCCATGGGACATTGGTGCCAAGGAAGGGAATGCACAATTTTCAGGGGAACAGAAACTTGTTCCTGACCCAGTCCTCTTTGATGGTGAAAAGAGAAAAGGATGGTGCAGTCTCTAGACCTGTCTAGATTCACAATAGAAAACCATGAGCAAGGTTAGAAAAAAAGGAATTCTCTTCTTGAAACTGAAGTTTAATAAAAGAACAGATTTCTTCTCTGTGGGGACTGGCTTTTTTCACTTGCAACACTGGCACTAGCAGGTCCACGATCTGGGGGGAGATAATTTCCCTACAGCCTGCTGAGCTAGGAGACGGATTGAAGAGGAATCCTGTGCTTCCAGCAATCTGGCCAGAGTTGCAATCCTCCCACACTGCAGATTCCTGAGGATGGGCCAGGTAATGTCTTCCTGGAGGAGACTTAGGAAGGTCTCATCTTTCCCATGGGCCTGGGACTCTGGCACCACATGCCCAGTGGAGTAGGTGTGAGAGTACCCAGGCTCTGGGAAGCTGGGCCTGGCTAGGGAGGGAAAATGGCACAGCTCACCAGACAGAATGGAGGGGCTCCCTGCCCAGGACACTGGGTACTGATCCAAAGCCATGGGACCAGGCCCATTCAAGCTGCAGTTGGTGGTACCATAGGCAAAAGATACTCTGTCTATGGCTTTGTCCATTGAGAAGAGAAACACCACTGATTTGGAGGCATGTCACTCTCATTCCTCAGAATCACATCTTCACTCTGGCTCAAGGGCTCAAACCCTGGGGGCTCTTGACATGGCTCAGAGCCATGGAAAAGTGATCACCCACTATGTTGTCAATGTCCCCTTGGAAATAGATGAAAAGAACACCTGGATCACCAAGGAAATGTTGAGAATGAAAAACAAAGTTGGGGGCATCACATTGCCTGATTTCAAGCTATATTACAAAGCTGTGATCACCAAGACAGCATGGTACTGGCACAAAAACAGACACATAGATCAATGGAACAGAATAGAGAGCCCAGAAATGGACCCTCAACAATGTGGTCAACTAATCTTCGACAAAGCAGGAAAGAATGTCCAATGGAAAAAAAAAAAAAACAGTCTCTTCAACAAATGGTGCTGGGAAAATTGGACAGCTATATACAGAATGAAATTCGACCATTCTCTAATGCCATACTAAAGATAAACTCAAAATGGATGAAAGACCTAAATGTGAGACAGGAATCTATCAAAATCCTAGAGGAGAACATAGGCAGTAACCTCTTTGACATCGGCCACAGCAACTTCTTTCAAGACCTGTCCCCAAAGGCAAGGGAAGCAAAAGCAAAGATGAGCTACTGAGATTTCATCAAGATAAAAAGTTTCTGCACAGCAAAGGAAACAGTCAACAAAACAAAGAGGCAACCCACAGAATGGGAGAAGATATTTGCAAATGACACTACAGATAAAGGGCTGGTATCCAAGATCTATAAAGAACTTCTCAAAAAACAAATAATCAAGTCAAAACATGGGCAGAAGACAGGAACAGACACTTCTCTGAAGAAGACATACAAATGGCTAACAGACACATGAAAAAATGCTCAACATCATTAGCCATCAGGAAAATTCAAATCAAAACTACATTGAGATACCACCTCACACGAGTTAGAATGGCAAAAATTAACAAGGCAGGAAACAACAAATGTTGGAGGGGTTGTGGAGAAAGGGGAACCCTCTTACACTGTTGGTGGGAGTGCAAGCTGGTACAGCCACTTTGGAAAACAGTGTGGAGATTCTTCAAAAACTTAAAAATAGAGCTAGCCTATGACCCAGCAATTGCACTACTGGGTATTTACCCCAAAGATACAGACGTAGTGATCTGAAAGGGCACATGCACCCCAATGTTCATAGCAGCAATGTCCACAATAGCCAAACTGTGGAAGGAGCCGAGATGCCCTTCAACAGATGAATGGATAAAGAAGATGTGGTCCATATATACAATGGAATATTACTCAGCCATCAGAAAGGATGAATACCCAACTTTTACATCAGCATGGTTGGGACTGGAGGAGATTATGCTAAGTGAAATAAGTCAAGCAGAGAAAGTCAATTATCCATATGGTTTCACTTATTTGTGGAACATAAGGAATAGCATGGAGGACATTAGGAGAAGGAAGGGAAAAATGAAGGGGGGGGAAATCAGGGGGAGACAAATCATGAGAGACTATGGACTCCGGGAAGCAAACTGAGGGTTTCGGGGGTGGGGGGTGAGCCTGGTGGTGGGTATTAAGGAGGGCAGGTATTGCATGGAGCACTGGGTGTTATGCACAAACAATGAATCATGGAACACTACATCAAAAACTAATGAAGTATTGTATGGTGACTAACATAACATAAAAAAAAAGAACACCCGGGAATTCCACTCAGTCTTTATAGGTCTCTGCAGCTGAACAGCTATCTTCCTTATTTCTTCCACGGTAAGTGACACAGGTGACAGCCTAATTCCTGCCCACCACCTGAGACAGAAAGATGCTCTGGCCCGGCTGGGCCAAGGTGCGTCATGATGGCCAGGGCTGCCTGGCCCACTGGCGAGCCGCTCCAGTTCTGGGCCATCTCGTTAAGCCCCCAGGGGAGAGGTCTGGTCCCAGCAATGGAAAACTCTCTTAGAATCCCCTTGTCCTCAGATTTGGGCCCCCGTCATCAATTCCAGAATAACGGAAGTCTCACTCAACATTCTCTGACACAGACGTAACGGGCTGTGGGGAAGGGAAGTGGCCGTGCGTGGTATGGCGTCCACTTGGAAGCGGAGGTGGAGACTGAGAACACAAAGATGAGTAAGAAAAAAACCCCTCAGACCGGGGGTCAGTGCCTATCTTTCCTGGGGCCCCACAGCCTGGCAGGGCCCCGAGGCACATGCACTTCCGTGCTGCTCACGGCAATGGTTTTCCTTCCATGGCTCCCAGGACTGGGAAGAAGCCAGGCCTTGCCCTCCAAGCCCGGGGGCCTGCACCCCACGCTGGCCACACCACGGCTGCCTGCTGGGTGTCTTAGTTCAGAGAGAGACATCTTTCTCCTCTGACTAGAGAATCTCCACGCTTGAGCAGGGCATCTAGAAAGGCAGGGAAACTGTCCCTGAAATGTGCCCAGAGGAGGAAACACTCAGCTTCCTGCACTCAGTACACTGAGCAATGTCTGCACCAGGCAGTGATCTGCGCTCCTGCCCAGGAGCCCTTTGCAGCCGCCTCCAGCAGGCCACCTGCCAGGCCTTCAGGAACATAGGTGATGCGTGAGATGACACCTTTTCTCTATTCTGGCAGCAGGAGGAAAAGGAACCAGGTGAGAAACTCTGCTTCTACCCTCCCAGGTCAGGAGAGGGTCAGAGCAAGACAAGGCCTGTCCCTTCCCCGCAGACAAAGTACATCCGCAGAGACTGCTTCTGCCTGGAATATACACACATGAGCCAGCAGTTTGCTTTCTGAAAGCTAATTATTTATTAATTACACATCAGAGAGTATGCCAGGCTGCCGCTGAACGGTGATGCGGTGCGCCGAGTGGGTACCGCCTCCCTCTCCAGGCTCTGAACGGGCGGCGGGCAGGAGCTGGGCGGGGGGCTCCATGGGCCAGAGCCCACGTGCGGGGCCCGCCTAAGATGCAGACAGCCACATACCTGCATCTTGGGCTTCTGTGCAATTTAGATGAGATGATAATTGTGAAAGCTTTTTGTAAGCAGGAAGCATAACAGACCATTTTAAATGTGGGTGAAGGTCCCCTCAGGGAAGTCAGGAGGAAGAGTAAGAAAAGAGGGCTTCTGGACCATGCATTTTCTATCTTCCCCACCTAACTTGTCGTCATGTTTCAGGGAAATGCTTGCTCTATAGCTCACCCGTGAAGGCCCTGGCCTGGGAGAGCCAGCCCCTTCCAGCATGGACAGCCAGGGAGGGTTCTGTCACCCCGACCGACGTGAGGAATGGAAATGGCCCTGCCTCAGAGGAGGGAAGGACCGTGTGGTCAAAGTCTGATTTCCCTGGATTCGAATCTGGGCAGCACCTTTGGTCAATATTGATTTAAGTGTTGCTAGAAATGTGAGACTTTCGTGGCTATGTGGGTCTCCTCTGCCACAGAACTAGTTCAAAAGCCAAGGTCTACATCCAGGAGTTTCTGCGTGCTTGCTCTGTGGGTTTTCCATGCCTGTACACACTAATCCTTGTCCAAGGCTGAGAATCTCCCAAGGCACAACCTGGTCACCCCCCTGCAGAGCCCCAGGAGGGGCAAGAGCCTCAGACGCCGTGCAAACATTGATTGCTGATGGTTCTGCCTCCTAGGACCACACAGCGGATCCTTCCCCAGTATAGCCACTACTGCCTGCAGGACTCAGAACCCGGAGACACAGTGTCCTGGGCACCTGATACCATCCCACAAGTGGCGGGAGCCCACGGCAGCGATGCCATGGCCACCTAAACAAGAGCATCCCCTGCCCTTCCCAGCCTCCTTAGCAAAAGGGCCGAGCCTTTCTTGCAGGACTCAGGCTGCCACTGCTACTTGACTTTAACATCACGAGGAGCAATGTGGACCCCAACGCCCTTCCTCAGTACCAGGCAAACCAGCTAAAAAAATCAACTGCAAAAGGCTTATCCTTCTGGGTGCATCAGTAGATCAGCCAATATTATATCCGTTTAAGAATTGTATGTGCTGCGCAGTTCTGACTTTTGGAATCACATTAATGTTTTGTTTTGTTTTGTTTTTAAAGATTTTATTTGACAGCGAGAGACATAGAGAGGGAACACAAGCAGGGGGAGTGGGAGAGGGAGAAGCAGGCTTCCCCCCGGGCAGGGAGCGCGATGCGGGGCTTGATCCCAGGACTCTGAGACCGTGACCTGAGCCGAAGGCAGACGCTTAATGACTGAGCCACCCAGGCACCCCCACATTAATGTTTTGTATACCCAAAGTCAAATCAAATCAACAAGGATGAGAGAAAAATTAGACTGCAAAGAGAAACAAGTTAGCCTAACTGTATTTCAAAGGAATAACATAACCACACTGAAGGTGGGAAAAGAACTGAACCAGAATAACTTTTGAATATGGTTCTTTGTGTGCTCTCAGTCTAAAGACAAAAATAACTACAAATACTCAATTCTAGATAGAAAGGTTTTTTTTTGTTTGGTTTGGTTTGGGTTTCTTTTTACAGGGATAGGAGTTATCAATTCTAAATCTACCTTCTGTGAATTGTAGGATTGAGCAAATAAGTAAAGGTATATGAGTTAAGTTTCTCACTTTTGGAGAAAGGAATTACAACTAAAGAAAGAGGAATGAGGGGAAGAATGACCCCTGGAGTGATGGATTGGAAGGGGAAGTATCAGTTTCAATGTGTGGTTTTTAATATAGATAGAAAAATACAGTACTGGCTATGTGTGTGTGTTTACACGTCTCCTCTCTGTCCATCTGCAAAGACAGCCCATGGCCATCAACACACCTAGCACCTAGGTCTTGGTCTTTAAATACCATTCCTCATTTTAAGGGATCAAGACCCTTCCTTTGGAGAAATGGCTGATTCAGGGCTGGGGAAGAGAAAGTACAAAATGAGCCTGGAATATTTTGTGCCAGAAAGCAAGAAAGTGCTAAAAAAAAAAAAAAAATGGTGAGGATAGGACAAAAGGACATTGGAGCCAGCTTGAAAGGAGCCCCCACTGGCCAACTCTGGGCTGACTGGAGCATCAAAATAATAATAGCAATAGAATATTTATGTAATAAAATAAGAATCTGAGTCCATACAGACGTAAATAAATGAATAAATTAAAATATGAGGAAGAAGGGAAAGTCCTTCTTTACAGAACACCAACTAACATCTGTAGAAGGAGTGATGGTGTCAGAAGAATCACCATTTTGCAACCATCAGAGTCATGACTGATTCTGTCAAGAATCATCTCCATGGATACTAATGCCAGTGGGTGAAAGACCGATGAGGAACAGGATACTTCCCTAGTCTCAAAGTATCCCCAACAAACTGTTTATTAATTACAAAGAGAAAATCAGTAACTTTAGAGTGGATTAACGTAACAGACACCACCTTAAATAAGTAACCAAAGTTAGCATCACCAATAATGGGAAAAACGGAAATCCTGTACCTTCTAGAGAAGAACACAACTATCACTTCTAGGGTCTTCCTGCCAAAAATACAAAAGCTAAATCTAATCGTGAGGGGTCCCAAACTGAGGTGTGTTCTACAAAATAACTGTCTTGTGTTCTTCAAAAAATGTCATGAAAGACCAGGAAAGGCTAAGTAACAGTTGCAGATTAAAGAAGAGTAGAGACAGGACAATTAGGTGCAATGTGTCATCCTGGACTGGACCCTGGGCCCTGGGGAGAAATGCTATAGGATGTGAGGGGGATAACTGGCAAAACTGGAATGTGGAACCGAGGACTAGATAATAGGATGTACCAATGTCACATTTCCTGATCTCGATAAATGTACTGTGGTTAGGTAAAAGACAATTCTCGTTCTTAGGACACACACACTGAAGAATTCATGGATAGGGGTACATGATGTGTACAAATCACCTTCAGATGGCTTAGGGGAAAAATACAGAATATAATATATATTAGAATATATAGACAAATATAAACACAAATGGATTAGAAACATATGGAGAGAGCATACTAATGATGAAGCCAAAAGACAAAATGTTAACAAATGGTCAATCTGAGTCAAGGATATATGGGCATTCTTGGGGCACCTGGGTGGCTCAGTCAGGTAAGCATCTGACTTTGGCTCAGGTCATGATCTCAGGGTCCTGGGATGGAGCCCCGCCCTGCATAGGGGCTCCACGCTCAGTGGGGGGTCTGCTTCTGCCCCTCCCCCCACTTGTGCACTCGCTCTCATTCTCTCGCTCTCAAATAAATAAATAAAACTTTAAAAAAAGAGAGAATATATGGGCATTCTTTGTACTATTGCAACTTTCTATGATTGTGAAATTTTACCAACATGTCAAAAGTTTAAAAATAAATAGTAAGTTCAACAAAAGCTATATTTTATGCAAGGAGCCCACATACTTATTTAAAAACATAGTTTGTACACTCTTGTGCCCAACACGAAACTTTTACTAAATGTGAGCTAGCTGAATGAATGAAAGAAATGTGCTTTAGAAAGTAACATTAGGTACCTCTTTTAAGATGGCAGAAAAAGCACTTCTGTGCCTTCCAAATTACGATAAAATGACAGAAAAGATGTGGGGTTTTTTTAAGTATAAAACTATACTTATAACTGGAAGGAAAAAAGAACAAGTACCACCAGCAGATCAGACATTTGAGGAAATTCCTACAGATGGGCTTGGAGGAGGGAAGACAAAGCAAAGGAGGGAGAAGCAGGGCGGCCGAGAGAAGAGTGGTCTTCTAAGGAACCTGAGAAGATCCAAGTTCAGAGCCAGCTAGCTAACCCAGGGCGTGGACATGGGCAGGGCATCCACTGGGCAAAATGTTATCTTGAAGGCTTTTTCATGTGTGTGGAAGTAACTTATGGGGCACTTACAGCACCGAAGAGCGGGGTTGGTAAATGGGCCTCTGGGGTTGCTCAGTTTCTACATCGTACATGGACGTGGTACAGTATTAACGCTAAATAAACTGTGAAAAGTTTGAAATGTGCACTTAATCCCTAGAGCAGCTGTTCTCAAACTTCCTGGTCTCAAGGCCCCTTTACATTCTTAAAAATTATTGAGTGATACGGAAATGTTGGGGTTTGGAGCGAATGTCAAGGAAGAATTCTTGAGATGTCTTCAGTGCAAAAAGTGGTTTTATGAAAGCACAGGGACAGGACCCATGGGCAGAAAGAGCTGCAATGGGTTGTGAGGCAATTATATACTTTCAAGGTGGGAGGGGGTTAGGGGTAGTGTTAAGTCTCTAAGGAATTTAGAAGTAAGGTTTCCAGGACCTTGAGGGGGTTAGCTATTGTTAGGAAAAGTCATTTATTGGGTTAAGCATCTGCCTTCAGCTCAGGTCATGATCCCAGGGTCCTGGGATGGAGCCAGGCAACAGGCACCCTGCTCAGTGGGGAGTCTACTTCTCCCTGTCCCTCTCCCCTTCTCCTTGCTTGTGCTCTCTCTCTCTCTCAAATAAATAAATAAAATCTTAAAAAAAAAAAAAAAGGAAGAGTCATTTATCACTGTCTAGTAAAACCTTAGTCATGAAACCCTTCAGATGTGTATTAGTGGGCCATGTGCTTGGAGGATGACTGCTAACATATATCTTGAGGGGGTAGAGATAAAGTTAGTTTCCAAAGGAATTGTTATATGTTAAAGCAGACTTACAGGATCCCGGAGGTCAGGATAATGTTAAGCTAAGACTGCCTTCTGCTCTTAGCACAGTATTAACATCGAGGCAGCTGAGTCCCTAGAGGAAGGTCCCTCTGCTGTTTCAAGGACTTGTCAGTGGGCTGTAGGCAGTAAGGAAATTTCATTTTTTCTTTTGCCTTTGTTTCTCACATCACTGAGGACCCCAAAGAGCTTTTGTTTGTGTGTGTTATATCTATCAATATTTACCATATCAGAAATTTAAAGGGAGCTACTTTTAAATATTAATCACTCAAATATCACAGTAATAACCTCATTATCTGTTCAAATAAATGCCCTGTTCTCAGGAAAAATAACTACTGTCCAAAACAAAAACATTTAATAAAAAGAGGCCTTGTTATACATTTTGCAGATCATTCTAATGTCTGGTCTGATAGAAGACAGCTGGATCCACCTATCTACTTTTGCATTCTATCTGTTGTGAAGTATTGTTTTTGAATACATGACAAAAATTTGGCCTCCCACAGTTCTACAGTCAGACAAGGCAAGAGTAATTTACTACCACTGGTCCATAAGTGAAAAAAATGACTGTCACCCAAAAGATGAGAATCACAAAACAGGGGGACATGCGACATAAGAAACAGCTATAGTTGAGGCCCCTGGGTGGTTCAGTTGGTTAAGCAGCTGCCTTTGGCTCAGGTCATGATCTCAGGGTCTTGGGATGAGCCCTGCGTTAGTTCCTTGGAGCTCCCTGTTCAGCGGGGAGCCTGCTTCTCCCTCTCCTTCTGCATCCCCCCTCATGCACTCTCTCCTCTCTCTCTCTCTCCAATAAATAAATAAAATCTTAAAAAAAAAAAAAAAAAGAAAGAAAGAAACAGCTTTAGCCACACAAGAGCCAGAAGAAAGGAACCATGAAAGAAATGAAGACCCTGTTGCTCAAGCAGCAAAGCTTTAATAACTTAATATGATGTTTTCTTCTCCACGAGTCCAATAACATCACTTGGTGATTCAGTTAAACACACACACCTCACTGTTATAAATCCTATTTCTAGGTTTTAAATTTTTATAACCAACTATTACAAATGTGGAAATGTTCTTTATAATTACAGAAAAAGATATAAATTTTATAAACCTCGACAAAGTAAAAATAATAATCCAACCAACAAAAAATGAGAAACGAAATGAGGGAAATGGATAGAAGAGTAAATGTGCCAATGTCTTCTTTTTTTCAGCTCAGGAAGCAATAAGTAAATGATTAATACATGGATAACTTGGTCAAGAAATTGAGGTACAAATATATGACTTAAAGGAAATGAAAACCAGAAATCATAAGCAGTGAATATCTATGGAAAGTGTGGGTGAAGGCTTTAAATTTTATACCATTCTTAATTGTTGAATTGTTTTTTACTGCATGGAGTACTTCTGTGATAAAAATACTAACTTATTTTTTATGTAAAGAAACAATTAAGAATTATTAGAAATATTTTTAAAGTAGAATGGGTTGGGGCGCCTGGGTGGCTCAGATGGTTAAACGTCTGCCTTTGGCTCAGGTCATGATCCCAGGGTCCTGGGATCGAGCCCCATGCTGGGCTCCTGGCTCGGCAGGGAGCCTGCTTCTCCTTCTCCCCTGCTCATGCTCTCTCTCTATCTCTGTGTCTAAAATGAATAAATAAAATCTTTTAAAAAATAAATAGAAATAGAATGGGTTTTTGTGCTGACCTAGAGTTAGGAATCCTGTTTTTAACTCAACTTCATTTTTTGCAGTGCCAGGAGAAGCCCGTGGTTTCGATCACAGTTTAAATGTGTTGGATGGACGGGATACTTAAAGAGAGTGAAGGCTTTCATAAAATTAATGTCTGTTCTTAAAATCTGTGTATCTTCTAAGAGAAATTAAAATTTGGTTTTGCTTTGTATTGCTCTTGACTGATAACTGCTTAAAATAAACAGGGAAAGTTACTGAGTCGTGGCTTTCTGCTTTAAGTTAAATTCTATAAACACTGGGATTCATGTTAGAGCAAATTTCTCATCTGCATCAGATGTAACTAGTGAGGGCTCGTAGGCCACCACCACCTTCCAGTTCATCAGAAAGCACCTGAGTCCTATAACTGCTCCCAGGGACTGTTTAGGAAAAGAACATAGCAGACTTTTTTACACAGACCAGGGCTTTTTACACCACTATCTTTTCTCTTTCTTTATGTCTGTGAAGAAGAAAACATTCACACAACAAAATAAAAACAAAGGAAATGTAAATAGGACCTTTCTCCTGAGAAGTAAAAACACATGGCGTTTCCTATTGAAGACTTTTGCCAAACTATTCTAAAGCGCACCACCATCACTACAATCACCACAGTCCTTTGATTAGGTATTAAAACTCACAAAGAAAAAAAAATTTTAAGAATCAGATTCACTTATACTTGATAATGATTGAAGAGCAAAAAGATAATGAATTATACCTGGGCATATATATTTCTTTAAATCTTACTACAATTATTTAATATTGTTCTGTGAATATAGAACTATCTAGTGTTTAAATTGTTATCCCGATGAGATACATTTTGGCCAGAGAAAGGTTAAAATGAATGGAAAAATATCCACCCCATAGGAAGTCAAGACGTTCAATCAGGCCAGACCAGGGTGTAAGCACCACCTAGTGGCACCTTCCTCAAATTACAAGAATAGTGCTTCAGCGCATTCTCCTTGCAAGCCCCGATCTATTTATTAAAAGATGGCAAGGACTGTATTTTTTGTGTCTGGCCATGGATAAAAAGCACCCTAAGGCAGTAAGAAGTTTTAAAGTCTCCTAGTCAATCCGTTCACAGCTAGGCAGAATGTATTAATCATATTTTTTTCTTTTCTATATCTTACGATATTCTAACATCTTAAAAGATCTTGTGTGCTGAAGAAAGATTGACAACCCCCCCCCCCCCCCCCCCGGCCCCGGGGGTTAACCAATTCTTAGAGATAGCAGAGGGCTGGCCAGGAGCATACTTTTCATATGTAAACCAACTAATTCTGAATCTGTCCCCCAAATCACCCCTTTTTATCTAACCCTCACACACCAAGCCAATGTTTCCCTTGTCTAAACTGTCCCAGGGCCAGGCACTAGGCAACTAGAGAACACGGCTATAGCCTGAAGCCCACCAGAACTATTCCAATGAGCCAGTCCTAAACTCCCTTGCCCTGTTTTTCCCACGGAAAGCCCCATAAAGCTGTGGTTCAGGCTTTCCCCTTGCTCCTGCTTCTCCCTCCTGACCAGAACCTGATGCTTTTCCTGTGGTCATGTGTGGCGTGGGATCCCCACCCCCCTTCTTCTGCGAAATGATAGCAAATTCCTTCAATGTCATTGACCTCTTCATGTCATCATGCATTCCCCTCCATAAATGAAGATCCTATGGGTACAAACGAGACAGGATCCCACTTAATTCATTTCAGTGAAGAATCACTTCCATTCCAGTTTCTAGGGCACCTTCATTCATAAAATGTCTCCTTTCCCCTTTTTACAAATGGGCAGCATTTTTGGCCCAATTGTCATTTTGGGAGTTGCAAACAGGGCTATAAAATGGAAAGGGAGAATAACCAAGAGGAGAGAGCAGGAAGGGTGACAGTGTCCACACGAAAGCCTCAGACTCAGCTGTGTCCCTTCTTCTCTCCCAGATTCCAGGACCATAAGCCTCTTCTCTTCTGCCATCTCCAAAAGTTGGTTCTGTCCAGGGACCATTGGTGGCTTGGCAGTGAAGCTACCAACTGAAGCTTCAAGACCCTTCACTTGCATGGAGTCCCTTCCAAAGATTATACCTAATTTTGTATTTGTAATTTGTATCTTTTAACTAAAGACAATCTCTAAAATCGGACAAGCTTCATACTCTAGAAAAACTGGGAGGGCAAGGACGGTCATGGTCCAGGGACCTCTGATGTGAGCCCTTCTCTTCCATCCAACCATTCCGGGCCTCAGTTTCCTTATCTGTAAAAGGAGGGGCTAACAGGGTGGTTTTATCTTTTTTTTTTTTAAGATTTTATTTATTATTGGACCCAGACCCTCTGCTCCTAGACTCGACTGGCAGCACAGCCCCCCAGCCTCACACTGGTGTCAGATGCGAGAGCCTATGCTTAAGTAAGAAATCAGTCATTGGAAAATTCAAGCAAAGGTTGGACAACTAATTTTCCGGAACAAAAGGAAATTCATGCATCAGAAAAGGTGACTAATAAACATACCAATAGAATATGGCTGCACAAATACCAGAATCTGATCAGATAAAACAGTTTAAGGAATTTCTTGGAACCTACAATAAACTTACAGAAACCTGCTTTTTGGATTGCGTTAAAGACTTTACAACAAGAGAGGTAAAACCTGAAGAGACCGCCTGTTCCGAACATTGCTTACAGAAATATTTAAAAATGACACAAAGAATATCCATGAGATTTCAGGAATATCATATTCAGCAGAATGAAGCCCTGGCAGCCAAAGCAGGACTTCTTGGCCAACCACGATAGAGAAGTCCTAATGGATGGACTTTTGATGAAAGATTGCCAGCAGGTGTTGTGATGGAAATGAGGATTCATCTGATAGAATCCCCTGAAAGCAGTAGCCACCATATTAAACTGTCTGTCATAACTTTGGCAAATGGAAACAACTGCAGAAACAAAATTGCTATTTACGGAGAATAATCAAAATAGGAGGTCTTATTGTTCAATGAAAATAATAAGATGCAATATTTGTTGAGGCCTTAAGATTCAGCAGCTTGGTAATTTCATTAGAAAAATAAACCACTGTTTCTTAAAAAAAAAAAAAAGATTTTATTTATTATTTATTTGAGAAAGAGAACACACAAGTGGGGGGTCGGGGCAGAGGGGGGAGAGGGACAAGGAGACTCCCCACTGAGCAGGGAGCCCAAAGACATGGGGCTCCATCCCAAGACCCTGGAATCATGACCTGAGCCGAAGGCAGACGCTTAACCGACGGAGTGCCCCAGGCGCCCCAGGGTGGTTTTGTCTGAAGTTCCCTTTTCCTTTCTCCTCAGCCATATTCATTTCTCTACATACTAATAAAGCAATACCCTATAACCTCCCATGTGGCCACTAAGGCTCATTTTGCATATTGGCTTTTAAAGATTCCAAACCAGGCCTGGCAAATGCACGGCAAAGTCAGTACTTAACTGTACACTGGCTAATGGGGGCGCAGAAAACCAGGGCAAAGCTTTGGCAATGAAGCCTGACACCAGGCTCAAAATAATATTATAACCTAGAGACAGGCCGCATTACGCTCAATCCAGAGCTGTACTACCATCAGCACTTGTGGCTCCAGCCTCTCTCTGCCCCTCTTCCCATGTGTCCTCGGACAGGCCATTCAACACCTCTGGCCTTGCTTCTAGACCTGCCGAGCAAGGCGGCTGGGCCACAGGTTTCTCCGGGCCCCTCTGCCTCTCGTGCTGGTGCTACCTCCCTGCTCACCAGCTTCCCACACTTGACCAGACTCTCTTCTTTACTCTCACCATCCTAAGCTAACCTAGGGAAGCCACTGAACTGAGAAAGAGAGCAAAGGATGAGAGGACAGAGAAGGGCAAGGGAGGGCAAGGGAGTCAGGCAATGCTGGGGCCCGTTCAGGTCAGCTGTGGCTCCCCCCCCCCCCCGCCCCAGAAACCAGCCTGGGAACACCTCCTCCCACACTCAGGCCAGCTGCCACGGCTCTACCAGGGCACCAACTTCCTGGGTCTGCTTCGGGCTCTTTTCCACGTGATTAGCTCAGGCCAGCCAGACATTAGCACCCAGATTTCCTAGAAAGGGGTCCTCATGGACTTACTCCTACAGGAGCTAAGTTTCTGGAAGAAGGCCGGATGGGGAAGAAAGAATACAAGTCACTCATACTAGCTAATCTGCAGCTTTGGGTGACTTGTTTACATCCCATTGCATAACCCAGCTTCCCTTTAGGTTTCTCTGGAGACCATCCAGCCCTGGGAGAAGGAAGATAAGAACCCTCAGATTAGTTAGAGGCGTTCTTTATTCCATAGTAATTATGAGACTTCAGGTTTGTTTGTTTGTTTAGATTTTATTTTTTTATTTTTAAAATTATTTATTTGACAGAGAGCGCACAAGCAGGGGGAGTTGCAGAGGGAGAGGGAGAAGCAGGCTCTCCGCTGAGCAGGGAGCCTGACATGGGGCTCGATCCCAGGACCCTGGGATCATGACCTGAGCCAAAGGCAGACGCTTAACTGACTGAGCCACCCAGGCGCCCCGATATTTCAGTTTTAAGATCTCCAGCAATAGCTATTATTGGAGATCCTGACAATCATATGCACTCAGTAAATACCTGGCTGAGCTGAATTTCCTCACTATTCCCAATGCTAAAAGCACTTGATCTTGCTGGACATCAGACCTCACCCAGCACGTCAACTTGCCGTCTCTCCCTGCAGGCTACATGCTTTCTCCTGCCAGCTTAATCTTCCCGACACACCGTATTGCCACCACAGTCCTCTCTGTCCAAGGACTGGCGGAGACAAGCACGGGATGTAGGGCTGTTAGCCTTCCATCGCCCTCCCTCTGGCTCCAGCAGCTCTTTAGCTTCCCAGGCCCATGCTTCACAAACAGTGTGCTCGACTGGGCTTCAGTGTGAAATCTGCCTCATCCAGCCACTAAACACACACAGTATTTACGGCTCGCCATGTGACAGGTTCCAGGCCAGATCCTTCCCCATATGGCATAAAAGCCTGAAAATCAGGTGCTCCCTCCCCATCTCACAGTTGTGGAAGCAGACAGGGATCCCTGAATAACTTGCCCAAGGACCCAGCACATCCAGGGGCACAGTCAGACTTTGGAACCCAGCCTCTCAGGTTCAAGTCCACTGCCAAACCACACCTCATGTTAGTGAAATGCCTGAGGACAGAGGGTCCCAAACAAGACTTGCTCCTGCCAGAGTCTCAGCAGGCTCTCAAACACACACACACACATACACACAGGCGCGCGCACGCACACACACACTCTCAAGCCACTCTGCACCCATCTAGGTCTAGAAAGTGTCCCGTCCTCCTCAGGGACACCCATCCAGCAGGTTGTCCTGGACAAGGTCCCACATTCTGGCTTCAGCCACTGGAATAATCCTGGATTTGGGACTCAGGTCTAGGCTGACTTAGGTCACCCTGGATTTGGGACTTAGGTCTTGGCTGACTTGGTCTGACTTAGGTCCTGCATCGGTTTCCCCACTGAACCTTCTGATTACTTATTTTACTACAATATGGAACAAATACATACTCCTTACCTTAGTTTTATTATTAGCCAACATTTACTGGCTTCTTACTATGAACCAAGCACTACACTGAATATTTACATGAATTATCTCTTTAAGATTTTATTTTTATTTATTTATTTGAGAGAGAGAGAGTGAGCACAAATTATCTCTTTTAATCTTTGTAACTCCCTAGGGTATGTTTTATTATTGCAGCCATCTTATAGGTGAGGAAACAGAGGCTTACCTAAGTTAAATAACTTGTCTAAGGTCACAAAGTGTTAGAGTCAGTACCCTTGACCACCACATTATCAACCTGATCTACAGCCTCTTCTCAGCTGGTCCACTTAGTACTGATCAACACACACACACAGCTACTCCCTCTGGTCTCGAGACAATTAAAGCAGAACCAAGAACCCATCCATTCACCTCTCCACCTTACTCACAAGCATCCCTACTCTGGCCAAAGTTCTTGAGAGCTACTTTCCGGTCACAGCGACCAAGAGAAGAGCAGATCCAAACTGAAGGATTTGGCATGGGGCTGCCTTATTCCTGTGTTCTCCAAGCTCCAAAGCTCCTAGCAGAATTCCTGACTCCCGAGGCTAGAGTAAAGGTAGAAGAAGGTTCACAGGAAACTTCTGGAGGGCCAGCCACTCCCAGAGGTCAGCTTCACACGTGTTAGTTACCCAACCTGCTATCTGTTCTCTGCACAGGCATCTGATTTACTATCTGGGTGGCCCTGTTCTACCACCGGCACCGGAAGCAAAGAGCAGAAAGGATTAAAGCTGGGGCCTTGGCAACAAGCACACCTGGGTTCCAAATGGCTCTGTTTTTTTCATCTGTCCAACCCAAATCATCCTATTTCCTCCAGAATGTGGTTGTGCAGATGAAGTGAGGTGAGGCAACGTTAAATGCTCATTACGTAGTAAGTGCACTCCGCTCAGCCTGGGACATGTTTCCTAGGTTCACCACGTATGTGCTCTGCTTCCACCAATACTTCAGCACGTAATGCAAATGGCAGCCCAGTGAGCTCCGTTAAGTAGAACCAGCACTAACTGAGCACCTTCTAGATGCTGAGCACTAATGGCAGGTACTGAGGACACGACAATGGATAAGGAGTTCACAGCCTTCAGGGAGACAGGAGAGAAACAGCTCGTTTCCATGCCACACAGTTAAGTGCGGGGGGGAGAGCATGCAGTTCGAGCAGGGGGAGCTGAGTCAGATCACAGGAGGCCTTGGGGGCCAAGATAAGGAGTTTGAGCTGAATTCTGAAGGCAGTGAGAAGCCATGGAAAGGCTTTAAGCAAAGGAGTTGAATGCACAGCTTCACACTTTAGTAAAGGATCGTTTAAGTAGTGATGTGGAGAAAGAAGTTAGGAGGGTAGGGGCGCCTGGGTGGCTCAGTCAGTTAAGTGTCTGACTTGAGGTCATGATCTCAGGGTCCTGGGACTGAGCCCCTCATCCGGCTCCCTGCTCAGCTGGGAGTCTGCTTGTCCCCTTCCCCCCCCCCCCCCCCCGCTCCTCCCCCTGCCTGTGCTTTCTCTCTCTCTCTCTCAAATAAATAAATATTTTTTAAAATTAAATTAAAAAAAAAAAGAAGTTAGGAGGGTATGAATCACCCAATCCAGAAACGGTGCCCTGGACAAGACAGTGCAGGGAGTCAGAGGAAAGGGATAGATTTCAAATGTGTGTAGATAGTGAACACCAAAGGCCTTGACACTGAACACTGTCCAGCCCCTCAGTGTTTGGAGAGAGAGGTGATACAGAGGCCTTGCATCCACCACAGTTTTAAAAGCAAGCGTCTCTTATGGTAACTGAACTTGCATTTGGCTACCTGCTGCTTGTTGATTTGGTTAGTCAACTAACAGTCCTCATGTTCAACCTGATCTACAGTACCAAGCACTGCCTTCGGTACTCGGAGGGTTCCAGTGACCAATCAGTTGAGTGAGAAGTATCAGCAAGGACCACCGGAGGGGGAAAGACACAAGCACAGCGCCCGGACAGTGGTGACCTCTGTCTGGAGTGTGGGGCACAGAGAAGATGCAGGCTCAAAGCTCCCGCAGGATCAGCCTGTGCAGGGCCTACGCTAAGGAGTTGAACACAGGGAGCCACTGAAAGTTTTTAACAGGGGAGAGAGGGTTGCAGCTGAGCCTCCACAGATCCCTCTCACAGAGGGAACCCAGAATGTCTAACTCGTCTCTTTTTTTGGACTCCCTGGGGACAAGAGCCTCCTGTTTTCCATCTGGGTATCTTTTTCATGCCCTATCACAGCAGCCACTATTCCGGAAGTGGTCCACAGATAACATGTCAAGTGTGTAAACACTTACGTACAGCCTTACATATCCAAAGAAAACAGATGGCAAGTATGGTGAGAAGCTGGTCAAGCTCACTAAAATGGAAGACCCCTGATTAACCAAGGTCTCTCTACAGGTCCTCGGCCACACTAAGAACGAACAGCTCTGGGCAGGCATTCTGAAACATCTTTGAGGAGCTATGCCAAGTCTCCAGTCCCTCACTTCTCAGCAGCATGGAAACTTCCAGGGCTGGGTGTGAGGAGCTGAGTACAAGGGTGCAGGGGCTACAGCCCGGGGACTGCCTGGGAGAAGAGGGGCAGTACCTTGTGCTGGGTACTCGTCACCTGCCAGCCACCATGCTGCATTTTTCCCATGTACCTGTAAACTTGAAGAGGGGGTGACTGGCCAGTTTGGATTCCCTGACCAACTTAGAACCCCATCTGCCTCACCAGCCTCTGCCCTTTGGCTCAGGACACCCAGGTTCTGGAGCCTGCTCTCTGGCAATTGTGTGAGGCCTTGAGTTGATTTTCTCCCCTCTCAGCAGGTTCATTCCTCCCTTTATGCCAGAAACCCTCCTGCCCTTTTCTACAAAGTATAAGAGAAATCAAAGGGACAGTGAAAACTTCAAGGCTGAGTGATCCTTCAACAGCAAAGACTGGTGCAGGTAGTTTCCTGATAAATACAGAAGCACGGCTTTTTACTTTTTAAGGGATTCACTGTATTTCTGCAGAGAGCCACTTCAATTCCATAGCTATGTTGAATATTTACTGTCTCTAATGATCAACAGGGGAAGGAGAAAAGAAAAAAGAAGAACCTGCAGCCGTCAGGAAATCCAGAAATCCATTCTGATGTGGAAAACCAAGGCAGAAGAAAAATTATTAAATTTCGTTACTACCTAGAGCCCACTGACAAGTCCTTGAACAGGCAGAGTGACCTTCCTCTAGGGACTCAACTGCCTCGATGTTAATACTGTGCTAAGGGCAAAAGACAATTCTAGCCGCCCCCACCCCACCCCACCCCCCACAGGATCCTGTAAGTCTACTTTAACATATACAAATTCCTTTAGAAATTTCCTTTATTTCTAAACCCCCCAAGATACGTGCTGGCAATCAACACCTCCCCCCGCCCAAGCATATGGCCTATTGGTGGATATACATCTGAAGGGTCTCATGACTAAGGTTTTATTAGACGGTAATAAATGACCTTTTCCTTGCCCAATAATAGCTAGCCCCCTCAAGGTCCTGGAAACCTTGCTTCCAAATTCCTTAGAGAATATCCCTAACCCCCTCCCAACTTGAAAGTATATAATGGGCCACTCCTCATGATCCTGGTGCAACTCTTTCTGCCCACGGGTCCTGTCCCTGTGCTTTAATAAAACCACCTTTCTGCACCAAAGACATCTCAAGAACTTTTTCTTGGCCGTTGGCTTCAAACTCTAACATCTCTCCTACATCACACTTGGCTTCAGCATATATGAGTTATTTAGAAATAAATTTACCTTCTTACACTGCTTTGATTCAATAGGAAAAGGAGTTTATATTATGTGAGTCCTCACTCTGTTCATGGAAAACCTCCATGGGGCAGGGAGGGATGCCCAGGATTCAAAATCCACTACAAAAAATACCAAAGATTTTCTGCACACCGCTGGTTAACAATTGGCCATAATATTTTCTTAAGTCAGAATACCAAAATAAACTTCTGAGATAATTACTTTTAAAATAGGGTACTGTAATGTTTCCATTCAGCTTCCTGTCTGGTGACCCCTCGTTCCCTCTCAGACCCCCACACCACGCAAGCCTACCTGCTGGGCTGCCTCATGGAAGAGTTCCTGCACTTGAGACATCTGGGCCGTTCTCCCGGAAATGGGGTCCTGGCAGTCTGGGTGGGGAGACCCCTCTGGAAGGTAAACACCATCCTTGGTTAGGCTGGCTCCTCTTCCCTCTGTCCTTATGGTCCATCCTTCCTGTATACACCAGACAGCCCTGACTGAGGAAGGGACCTTGTTCTACCCCATCTGGAAATAGCCCTTTCCTCTTTGGTACTCAACTATATCCCGCACACCCTTCAGAAGCTCCCTGTGCTCAAACCTTGCTGTCCTCCAGCCACAGCTGCCCCCAGCAGTTCCTTCCCTGAGCGCCTTCAGTATGGGGGTCAGAGCCAGCCGCCAGGCTGCGCAGTCCTTGAGGACACAGTTGGACACTCCTCTCCCATGCTCGTGAGCCCCTCTGTCCACAGCACGGGCATCACTGGCTCACTAGAACTGGTTGCAGGTGGTGAGTGAATGTCGATTGGACCAGGAGCAGAGGGGGAGAGGGGGAGTTTAGGAAGTTCTTTTGGGGGTCCCCTCTGGAGCAGGGCCAGAAAAAGAGGACTGAGCATCATTATCAAGGCTTGGTTCTCCTCAGAGGAGCAGTCTGCCCTTGGCATCAGAGCCAGCTTTCCTTGGGGCAGGGACCTTGTGCGCCGTTGGTGTGCCCCCTTCCCCAGCATAGGGATGGGACAGAGACAGGGCTCTTGACATATTGGAAGGAGGAGGAAAGGGAGAGTGAGGGGAGGTATGGGGGCAGAGTCTGTCATGTGAGAAGAACATGACCAATGACAGCAGCCAGCGAAGGCGAGGAAGGGAAAGCTCCCCAAGAGTATTCTGAGGAAAAGGGTTGGGGGCTGGGGAGCAGGGAGACTGCAAGCATTTGGCGGGTTGCGGAGACGAGCAGGGTGCGAGGGGGACCCGGAAAGGTCCCGGCGCCCCCTCGACCTGCCGCCCGTGCAGACCAGCGGGCCCTGGGGGAGGCGCGCTGGGCATGGCACGACCCCCGCAGCTCCAACTCTTGGTCTGCGGAAAAGGACCCCCAGGTTCGGGAGCCGGAGCCCTGACCCTCTCACGTCTCGGTCAGCCCCCCCCAACTTCGGCGAACCCCAGATGGAGCAGCCCACACCCGGCTCTCGGGACCCTGGGGAGAACCCACCAGCCCTCTTCTGGGCCGGGCGGGAGACGCGCGCGTGTCCGAGTCCCCGAGCACAGACGCGCAGGTGCACACGCGCACCAGGTGACGCTGGCCCGGGAGAGGCGGGGATTACCTGAGCAGGTGGCGACGCCTGGCCCCGGTACTACAGGACAGTGCTTCCCCGGAGACAGAAGCCGTCCGCAGGACCACCTCGTGCACTCCCCACCCAGCAGCCCCATCCACCCTCACCTGCTCCAGGGCCTGGGAGCTCCTAGCGCTGGGCCCGCCCTATCCCCGCCCCGCCGCCACGTGGCTGACCAGGTGTGCGCTGCGCGGGTCCCAGCTGTCCCGCTGGAGAGGCGGGTCCCGCCCGGGCTCGGTCGCCCCAGCCAGGCCTGCACAGCACGGGCCTCGGGGCCAGGTGGAGAGGGAGGGGCTGCAGAGATTCCTCCCCGCCCCCCCCCCCCCCGACACACACACCCAGGGTCGGGTCCACACACCTAGCACCGCCCAGGAAAGCTCCGAGCTCCCCGACAGAGCTGCCAGGCCCGGGAGGAGAGGACGGGAATCTGGATCCCCGACCGGGTTACCGGGGGAGGGGGGAGAAGTGGGGGCTTCACTAGCCCCCAGACTTGACTCGACCAGCCACTGCCTCTGCATCCCTCGGCCCATTCAATGCCACCAGCTGAGGTGACCAGCCCTGAGAAATGGGACAGGACGCCAGACTACCCACTGCAGGTCTAAAGAATAGTAGTCCAACCCTGCACACAAGAGTGAGAAAGGTTGGGGAGCCAGAGAGCCCGCAACTCCCACACTGGCCGCGTGGCCCCCTGGGCGGGTGCAGAAGCCTCTGGGCGGGAGAGGAGACTGCGCCCGCTCTGGGGATCCCCAAGTGCGACTGGCTACCCCACCAGGTGGCCCTCCCACTGGAAGAAAGTGGAATTCTTTTGCCCTCACCACCTTCAGCAAGGCTCAGAACTGGCTTTCCCTAGGGATCGAAGTCAGATTTCCAGGGCCCCAGATTGCAGAAAAAAAACTGAATTAACATACAGAGAGATTAAATTATCTCCATTTCCAATCTGGCATATATCCTAATCCTTAAATAACTTGCTAGGCTTCCATGTGGGCTTCTGAAAACAGGAGGGCAGCTGGGAGTACTTCCCACACCCACATGAGCCTTTGTGTGAAAATCCCTAAAAATAGAGGTTGTTCTTTTAAAAACAAAAGGGAAGGCAAAGCCATGGGAACACTGACAGAGCCCCAACATCTCCTGCTCCAGTAAAGGTTTTTTTGGTATGGAAAGACATATCACATAAAATGTGCCATTTTAGCCATTTTTAAATGTACAATTCAGTGACATTAATTACCTTCACTTTGTTGTGCAACCATGACTGCTATCTTTTTCGTCATCCCAAACAGAACCTCCACACCCATTAAGCAATAACTCCCCACTCCCCTCCTTCCCCAGCCCGTGGTAACCTTTAATCTACTTTCTGTCTCTATGCATTTGCTCCTTCAAGATATTTCATAGAAGCGGAATCACACAATATTTGTCCTTCTGCACCTGGCTTATTTCACTAAGTATGTCCTCAAGGTTCATTCATGTTGTAGAATGTGTCAGAACTTCATTCCCAGCAAAGACGTTTTTTAATTAATAACATCCAAAGACATTTCTCTGCAAGAGGAAAGACTCCAGAATAAATTACACATTAGCCGGCTGTAAACAAAGGATGGATAGGTGGGCAGGATGATACTGTCAGATTATTGCAATAGACTATATATCCATGCATCACATCTGGATGGCCAGTAGGCTCATCTTTATTACTCACTTTGGGATCACACATGACACTTTTTTTTTTTGCCCCCATTTAGTTTCCTGTTTGTCATCATCTTCTGATGAACCATCCTCTAAGTGTCTGTGTGAACTTTGAAGAATCCACATTCAATTCCATAACAGCCTGAGTTAAAAACATTAGAAAAAGAAATCCACACCACTGTTCTTAACCACCTATTCTCTGTCACTCATTACTTTTTAAATAAATGAGAAGTTCCCTTCAAAGCTTATAAGCATTTTCAGACCTAAGAACAGATGTTTGTTTCTTTTCCTAGTGTTAAAGCGAGAGAAACCCACCCATTTTCAAAGAAAAAAAAAGTGTATCTTGCTTAATGTAGATTGACCTCATAACAATGGTACTTTAAAAGAAAATGCACTTTTGTTGTATTGAAAAACAGTATCCTGCGTATCTTTTCTTGTTGTTTTTTTAAGATTTTTATTTATTTATTTGACAGAGAAAGACACAGCAAGAGAAGGAACACAAGCAGGGGGAGTGGGAGAGGGAGAAGCAGGCTTCCCGTGGAGCAGGGAGCCCGACGTGGGGCTCAATCCCAGGACCCTGGGATCATGACCTGAGCCGAAGGCAGACACTTAACGACTGAGCCACCCAGGCGCCCCCCTGCATATCCTTTGAAAAGAACAATTCGATTTTTAAGATAGAACCCTATCTGACCTAGTATAGGGATGTTCACTGACTGCATCATTAGTCTGCAATAGTTAAAAAAATTTGAACCCAAATGTCCATTAATAGAAGATTGATTAAATAAGTTATGGTACAGCCATGCTATGACAGCCAGCATTAAAAAGAATTAGGTGTCTTTATATGTACTAATATGAAATTCTGTTCATCACATAAGTAAAAACAGCAAGTTGCAGAATAATGTGTATAGTTATTTTTTATAAAGCAGTGTGTATATGTATGTAGTTAGTATGGAAAAATACGCATCAATCTGTTAATAGTGGCTATCTCTAGGGAGTGGGATTGAGATAATGGGTAAAATGGGAGAGAAATCTACTTTCTAGGTGTACAAATTCAGGATTTTAGAAAAAGATTATTTATTTGAAAGAAAGAGAGCACAAGCAGGGGTAAGGGCAAAGGGAGAGGGAGAAGCAAACTCCCCTCTGAGCAGGGAGCGGGCACAGGGCTCGATCCCAGGACCTGAGATCAAGACCTGAGCCGAAGTCAGAGGCTTAACCGACTGAGCCACCCAGGTGCCCTGACAAATTCTGGATTTTTAATGAGATATTTTTTCTTACAATGAGCACATTACTTTTGGAATCTGAAAAATAGATGAGTAAGAAAATCAAAAAACAAACAATGTGGGGCAGACAGTATATTCCAAAGATGCACTAACATATGTTCTTCTTGCAATATGACATTAACATTCCTTTCAAAAGAGATGGGGTCTGTGTTCCCTACCCTTGAGCCTGAACGGACCTTTGTGACTGGCTTAACCCGTAGTAGGAATGCAAGAAATGACACCGCTTGATTTCCAAATTAGAATATAAAAGCAGTAGGCAGTCCATCTGGCTTCTTTGGTCTCGGAGCACTTATGCTTGGAATTCAGCCACCATGTTGTGAGGAAGCCTGGACCACATTGGGAGGCCACCTGTGGGTGTTCCCACCAGTAGCCAGCATCCACTGCCAGACATGTGAGGCCAGCCTTCAGATGATTCTAGTCCCCCGCTTTAGGTTCTTCCAGCTGAGGTCCCAGACATTATAGAGCAAAGACAAGCTGTCCTTGCTGTGCTCTGTCCACAGAAATGTGGACCACAGAAACCATGAGACATAATAAATTGTTGTTTTAAGCCACAAGGTTTTGGGGTACTTTGTTATTCAGCAATAGATAGTGAATACATAATGCATCCAACCTAGGTAAAAAAAAATGGGTTATTTCTATTCATTTGTTATATAAAAAATCATAATATTGTTTTTAAACTCATTTCTTTTTCATCCAGTAGCAGCTCCAACTCAAGCTGAAGTTCACAATAGTGACGTTGCTGCTCTGTGGGCCTTACCCCGCTTAGCCGCTGGCAGAAGCTCCTTCATCTCTTCCCCTTCCAGTGGTTGGCGCTGAGAACTGCCCTCTGTGTGGAGGCTGGAGAAGAAAGCAGGTCTTGAAAAAGGACCTCATCCGTCATAAAGTCTGAACCCTGAGCAAGGATCAGAGCTTGGACAAAGTCAACCAAAATAGAAACGTAAAAACAGGTTGAAAACATTAAATTGTGATATAAATATGTATATATACAAAATTACCTCGAAGCCTAGAATCAGAACTGGAACCAGAGTCAGAAGGGTCATGAGACGAGGGTCAACTAGCCTGGTGGTCCTCTCCTCAGGCTGTACTTTACAATCACCTGGGGGTGGTTTCAGAAAACAGCAGTACCCAGGTCTGGGGTGGAGCCTGGGTATCAGTATTTTCTCAATTCCTCAGGTGATTCTAAGATACAGCTAAGGTTGAAAAACATGGAATTTCTAGCTCAGTAGTTTGTGTGTGTGTGGCGGGGAGGGGGGGGCAGTTTTTGCCACTGTCTTAAAATACTTAAGGGATAGAATATGTTCTGTCCACAGTGGTGTCCTACTCCAGTTAAAATTTTCAATGACAAAGAGAAGTTGTGAAATCTATTACTCAAAGAGCACAAGTAATTTATTATCTATCTATATTTCTTTCTAGTCGGTCATTGTGATGCAGCTCCGTGGGACATGTCTATTCAAAAAATCACAGGAATTGTGCACACACTCAGGAAAGTTTGCTGGCTCTGAGGGCGGAGTCAGGATTTGAACCAAGGTCTGGTTCCTGTTCCAGGCTCTCTCCTCTACACAATACAGCCTCTCTAATCCAGGTGAAGAGATCAGACAGAAAAAGGTTGAGGTGTGTTTCCAGGAGCCCCAGATGCAAGAAGGACGGTCTGAAGGGCTGGCAGGCATTAACTGGGAGTGGGAAGGGGCGACTCAAGAAATTCAAACCTGACGCAAGCACAAGCCCCTCACACAGGCTGAGATCTCCCAGTTCTCAGAAAGGTGGGGGCAGGACCCCAGGAAGAAGAGTTTTGCCCTGGCTTTCTGGCGCAGGGCTGAGTGGAGAGGGAGGGGCCGCCACTTTCCTGCTGTCAGGTGTCCCCAGCTCCTGTTGAGATCCTGTTTCTCCTCCAGGATCTACGCTGTTTGTTGATTCTGGGAGTTTGCCCTCTGACAGGAGGAAGGCATTCTCCCTCTAGCCGCCACATGCCATCTGGGTTGAGCCAGGATTTAGTGGGAGCAGAGAACATAGGAGGTGCAGGGAGAAGCCTAATGAGCTGGGTCCTGTTTGTTTTATGAATGACAGTGGCAACAGTACAATTAGCCTTCAGCACTTGCTTGAATACCCTACACGGAAGACCCGCTGACAGGCCTTCAAGAGTCAGGATGAGAGAAGTCAGGCCCCAAACTGGGTCCCAGTTCTTCTTTTCCGCCATGGTCTTTACTGTGTCTAAGCCTTGGCTTCCTCGTTTGCACCATGGAGTTAATGATAAGGCCTGCCAAGCCTACCTGGCAGAGTTGTTATGAACATTCTAGAATCTGATGAGGATTGAAATGCAGCTATCCCTTGTTTTCAAAATCCACCATCTTTCCTCCCATTTTGAAACTCACATGACCAGTTTTCGGGTCCCACGGCTGCTATCTAGAGGGCCTCAAAGTCCCAGGTGGTGCTTCCTCGGCAGCACCTGCAAGCTCTTCGCACCCTGAGGTGTGACTCGTGGGCCTGGATGCTCTCTTTCCACCATGTTCACCGGGTATCTGTTCATCACGAAACACTGAGCCCAACACTGACACACAATGGGGAGCCAGATGGCTCTGGACAGGCAGGAATCAAAACAAATTCTCACACTAATAAGCAGGTCATGACAAACAGCCATCTATGCTAGAAGGAACTGTATGAAGGGGAGGGGGTCTGAAATAGGTGGGTAGGGGGAGGCACAGGGAGAGGGTAGCTATGACCTAAGCAGGGAGATCAGGATAAGCTTTTCTAAGGAAATGATGCTGGGGCTGAAGTCAGGGTTGGGGGTTAATAGGTAAAGAGTATAAACAGTCTTTGTGGCAGAAGTGGGCATGACCAAACGTGAGAGGATGAGAGCTCACTGTGGGGGAGGCTGGGAGCTGTGGGCAATGGGCAGCCGCCAGGCCAAGGCAAGGAGCTTAGTGTTTATTCAAATAGCAAATGAGAAGCTTCTGAAGGGTTTTTGCATGGTTATGATCTGCAGAAAGGACTGGAAGCCATCAAGAGTCAATGTGCAGAAACTTGTAGGAGCCCAGCAAGACTTGAGGGTGGCTGTGGTTGTGGTAAAGGGAGGGAGGGTTCAAAAGGATTTGAGAAATAGTCACAAGTCCAGCCCACCATGAGTTGTCCATCCAATTGATATCATAGAACATTTACTGAGCTGCCCCAGCAGTGAGCACAAGTCACTTTCCAATAGGCCACACATGTGGACATGCCCACCCCCCTCTTTTCCTTTCTTTATTCCTATGCCACTGGGCTGGGGAAAATGCTGGGACCTTTTTTTCATTTATGGAATTCTGACCTCCTGTTCTCTGTTTGCTCTTCTTATATATGAATTTGCTCTCATTTCTCTGCAGCCAGAGGGTAGTAAGGAGCTACAGGGAAGGAAATGGCTCTAGAAGTCCTGTAGTTCTGACCACATCCTTTGGCCCATTTCTACATTAGGGTTTGGGAAAGAGGTGCAACACATAAGATACCATGTTTCCCACTAGCCATTGATCCTTGTGTATGTCTCCTCCGGGAATCTTTAGAAGCTTGTGGCCAAGCGCAGAAATCTGGTATTCCCAAGCTCCCTGATCATAGTAGCATCATCTTAATACCATCAAATCTCCACCATCATTTCTAACACCTCTACTGTTAATACCTCTTTTACTGCATAACATTGTTCACTCATTCATTTATTTTTGCTTACAGATGAAGCACTGTTCTATATTCTGTGAACAAAATGCCCTCGAGAAGCATACAAACTAATCCAGGGGTTCCACAATCTTTTCTTGATGAACAATTTTGAATTTTCCTGGAATATTAATACTAAAAATCACTTGAAGTAAATAAACCTAACTTGCATGAAAGGCCAGGTATTACATGCTGTCAGCTGTTTCCATTTGGTGTATACGCACCGTGGCACATACCAGAGTCTTTCAGGAGGAAGAAAACAAAGGAGGTAGCAAAGAATGGAGACAAATGGCGAAAGAAAAATAAAAAGTGGTGAAAGAAAAAGATGAACAAGCAGGTCCAGCACATACACACAGACCTACATGCCCTCCTCCAGCCTGGGAAAGCTGGCTGCAGCTTCTCAACCTTACTGTCCATGGTGCTTTTCGCCTCCCTCATGGGCAGATAGGTTGCTGTACCTGATTAACCAAAAGCTTGGGATTGAGTGGTTCAATACATTCCTACTTTTGTAGGGTGTGATTTCTCCCTCTTCCCCCACCCTGCAAGTCTACTGACTTTTTAACATTCACTACAATATACATTGTTCTCCGAAATGTTGCATCCCTTCCAGGGTCTCTGAAAATGAAATCACTTCCACCTCACTAACTAGTTTTCCCTTGCTGGTCAATTAAATCCGGACAAACCCACTCCTACCTTCAATTTTTTGAAAAGATGATATTGTCAGCAAGTCAGGAATTTATTACATGTAATAAATCTGCTTTACATGAAATGAGGCTTCCAAACCCTTGTCCAATTCTGCTCTATCTTGCCTTTGTGCCACTTGTAAAATATGACTAGGAAATGTTTAGTGCTTTATAGCGTACAAATCATTTCAAATGCTTTGATACTGACAGATCTGAAAGGAATTTTTAATCCCCACCTTACAGACAAAACACTGAAGCTCAGGGAGGGTGACTTGAACCACCTTACACAAAGGGAGAGCCACAACTTAAGTCTCTTGCTCATTTTGCTGCCTCTTAACCTGCCGGTGTGGCCGGTGGAGCCTCCCTACCCTACAGCCCTGCTGTCACACAATCATCCTCAACAAGATCACATTAGGTTCATTTAAAGCTGTCCCTTGCAGCGCTGGTTACACTGCCTTTGAGTACCATCATCTGCCCTCAAGTCATGAGGGCCAACTCAGCAAACTGCATGGGACAACTGCTCTCAGCGACTGTCTCCTGTGAGTAAACCCAAGAGTGGTTCTGAATGTGTTAACTCAGTTGCATCCTCTTTCTGCCATTTAATTTTGTGCTCTAGCAATCAGTCTTAACCCTCATGTTGCCAATGACGAAAGTTGCAGGACAGTGCTGGAGTTCCCTTAAGGAACCAAAGGAAAATTGTCATATTAGAAGTTTAAGGGTAAATTTTACCGTGGACCAAACACCCTGAAGAAAATAGTCAAGGAAAAGAGTATCGTAATGAGGGGTTAGTGGAAGTTATTTGACATAAAGCGTATCATAATCATAGCTGGGAGTACTGACTAGTAGTGTATGACTTCAATGGATTTAAATTAGTATTAATACCACTCCATGAAGACTGTGCTCAAATGACTAACTAGCACTGGTTCGGTTGGCTCTATTTCCAGAAAGGCATCCTCTAGCATCCATTTCCAACTCCCTACTTTGATGTAGGTACCCCTCAAGTTTGCAAAATCCCTAGAGAGCACTAATCTCCCACTCCAATAATAGGTCAGTTCCTTCTGAACAAAGGCTACGGTCTCATTTCCACAGTCCAGGTTTGAATTTCATCCTTAAGTTTGGTACTTTAGGGGATATTTTTAACAATGTTCTTTATTTCCACTGTATTGGCCTGTATATATTTTCTATCTTCTGCAATTTATTAAAATATGTTTTCTAGAAATCTATCCTAAAATAATCTACTTACCCATTTGGTGAAGAATGAGGTATGTTACTCAGCACAACACCCAACACATCTTAACACTCAATATCTGCTTTCATAATCTAAAGTACAACACTGCACCCTGCAACTGATACCACTATAAATACCTTTCAGATGCTCAAATAAAGACGTTAGTATCCTCAACCGTCTCTTATTTGCATCCAGGACAATGCTTGTTACTTAGCAGGTGATCGATGCTCAATGAATACTAGACCCCAGCAAGTAAGAATTCACATCATTAGAAACGTAATTACTATCACAGATAATGCATTTCTTTGGCTCCCTTCACCATCTTGACACAAGCATCAGTTTCAGAATCTCATTAAGAATGGGAGAAGCTAGGGGAAATTAAGTTATGATTTTAAAAGTTCATCTGAATGGGTAAAGATGCAAAAACTCAAAATGTTCCCCATTTTACCATTTAAGTCCATTTCTAAACTTGAGTTTTCCGGTTTTTTTTCTACTTTGTGTTTTCAAAGTAGAAAATCACTTTGAAAATGGTCATTCTCACAGTATCACATTTCACATGCTAGCTCTCACACATACGCATATACATCTGCATGGGTGTGTGCATAAAATGTCCTTTTAAGGACATTAGAAAAATGACAAAAAGAACTAATTTTGAGACCCAAAATTTTACCTTTAGTTCACTTAAACTTTTCTGCTCCATTGATTTTTATCCACCAAATGGATATAATTTATCCTAATACCTTATCAGGACCACGGGTGGGGGTAGGGGTGGGGGTGAGGGTGAGGGACAGGACAGCCAGCAGTCTGAAAAAAAAAAAAAATTAAATTTCTATCCAAACATATAGTCATAAAAATCTTCATACTCCTTTTGTGCATAAATTGTCAAGTAAGACTCAATGACAATGCATTAATTCAAGTGACTTCATTTTTTTCTTGTAATCTTGAGAAGGTAGGAGAAGCATCATGTAGAGTTATCTCCCCACCCTTCTCCCTACCATTTCTAATCATTCAAGAACAGAGATCCAGGAAATGGATCAATAGACTATCAGTGGTATTATGTATCATTACTTAAAGCACCATGCTAATAAAGCCAGGGTCCTAGGATTAATCTCTCTGCAAAGGCCAATTTGCTTATATTTGTCCCAAGGACCTGGACTGTACTCCTGATCGCAGACAGCTTTCTTACAATGTGTCCCACCGGTCACAAGACAGGGGACTGGCAAGGTGGCAAATGGATAAAAACAAAACTATCTTCACTAATGGGGCAAAAAACCCCAAGCCCCACATATAACGGGTTAAAAGAATCTTACCTATAAAGAAAAAAAATCATGTAATTTTTAACCCCATGTTAAACATATTTCAAGTGTCAAATATCAGAGTCATCCGATATACATTTGACTCCTGAATTTTAGAACTGCTTAATACATTCTACACAAAACTACATACCGTCAAGGCCCTACTAATTATTACCCAATTTGTGTGTAAAACTGTTAATTCCATACAGACATCCTTTTATCTTTTTAATATAAATCTATGCACCAGTTTTTAAATATTTGCCATTTAAGTTATTTGGTTCAGAATATTGTGAAAAATTCAGCTAGGAAATTATTCATAAAACTGTATTCTGTATTTTTTTTTATTTTTCAAACAGCCAAGTGTCCACATTTAAAATGCAGAATTTGCAAATATAGTCTAATAATCCAATTAAAAATAAAACAGCTTCCTTTAGTATCACAATACATAAAATGGTATTATAAACCCCAAGTGGCAAGGTTAACTACATGACAATGTCAGAAGCTGTGAAACTCACTAAACCACTTAATGAATAGGTCAGTTTAAAGAACATGTCTATGTTCCATAACTATGCATGAAATGAGCTTCCATTGTATTATAAAGGCTCAGCAATTCATTCATGTCATAATATGGGGTCAAGCAAGATTTTATTTTTACAGTGACAATTAAAAAATGCATTTAAACAAACAAACAAGTCCTCCCAACTGTTTAAAAACAATTCGATTTGGAGGGTAAAATATATTTTAAAACACACTGACTTACCAGATTTCAATTGTCAGGCTGCTGACTACTGATGTGAAAGTTTGTATTTAAAAATATCACAAGTATCTTTAACAGTGAAAATTTCAATGTGATAAGTTCCATTGCAAAGCAATTTTCACCTGAGTATATTTTGAAATTTAATGCTCATGTATTTGGGGGGAGGTGGGGAAGGAAAGACCCACTTGTAGAAGATACTGAGTTTAGAGTTGATTCTTTCACACAGATAACCCAGGGGGTTGAAGAAACATCTGCTGTGACCTTCCCAGGACATATGATGCCTTTCTCCTGGAAATTTGTTCTGACATTAAGAATTCTCAGTATCCATAATATTTCCATTTACCCATTCAAGCATAACAACCCAATTCATTCAGTTTTATACAACAGTGTCTATATTATGTACACGTTTAATTATCAATAGGAAATAGAAAATAAAAATTTACAGTGACTGAGAAAGGGTCAGAAAATGGGATAGGAAAAGTAATACTGTATAATCAGAATATCCTATTATCCTACCAGTTTTAATGACAGGGTTTTTTCCTTTATTAGTTGAAATACAAAGAAGGCATAGGGGATCCCAGGAAAATAACACTATGTATCAGAAAATTCAACGTGCTCCACCATCAGGATTTCCATCACACATTTAATTTCTTCTGTACAATTTTTATAAACGTGTTTTTCTTTTCAAAATCATCAGATTTCCAGATTAAATTCAGCACTACACAGTATGCCCTTGAAGTAAAATGAGGTTACCTGCTTTATTTGGATACCAAGTTCCCTTCCAGACAGCATTAAAATAAAGACAAGACTACACAGATAAAATCCAGTATAATTCAAATCCAACAATGAAAAATTTCCCCCATATTGTTGCAAAATTCGTTCTACTGAAATGCTTTGCTACAATAATAAAAAGCATACATTACATATAAAAGATACCAGTGTACTAAAAAGTGACAGAAGTGGACTAGCAAATCCTTCAAAGCACATTATTATATAAATGACTAGCATTTAAAAACATTTCTCCTATAAAATGTAGGTCATATACATTTATAAATTGGCGGTTTTATTTCTAAAGCAGTGATGTGTGTGTTCAAATAGCTGTTCTGTACAGTGTAATATCTACTCAATTCAAACTACAATAGGTTTGTCTTTCTTTGTATTGAAGTTGAATAAATTCATCTGATCAGCTGAGAAATCAAGCTCGAAAAATAAGTATCTAAAAATCAAAGTAGAAAGTAGTTTAGAATTATTGAAATGTAGCTATGAAATATGAAGAGAACTATTTCACAATGGAGCTGAAGTCACCTCAAAACTTAATGGGCTTGAATCTAAAACAGAAACAAATATTAAAATCCAAAGCAAACCACAAAGTTAGGTAGCAGTACAGAAGCAGGAAAAAAACCAAAACAAAACAACACACCCCCTTCCTTCAGTGTGATGGGCACTAAGTTTTGCGGTCTTCCTCCATCTTGCAGAAGAGTGGTAAGGCCATTCAATGCTTAGTGAAAGTGAGTACAGATGAAGTCAGATTTAGCCTGTCTCCCCTGCAACTTCAATTATGCTGTGTAAACAGTGTTATGTTCCAATAGGAGGAACAATGGAATTTGCTTATAAAAACTGATTAAAGATAATCATTATTAAATGAAATAAGGATAATAACTCTGAAATGTTTTTAGAACTTTCCTGATGCTACTTGTAAAGTTAGCACTGCTATGTATTATTGCTTACATACAGTACAACATCATATGCCTTCTAACATAAAGCAGTTATGATTTGTTTGTACATATTTACAGATTCTTAAAAACAAGCTGTAAAAACATTACATACTTTCAGACAATACAAATTAGCACATTGGTACTCACTTCAAAACAAATGGAATGCATAACATTAATAAACATCATAAAGGAAGACTCACATAAAAGTCCTTGATTGTCAAGACACGTTTATATATAAACTCTAACTGTGCAGAATTAAAGATTCAATCATAGGTACATCCTTATTTGATGAACCGTATTTACAGCATGGTATTGCATAAAAAAATAAAATAATGTTTACAGGGTTTTACTTTTTTATCCATTGGATTAAAGAAAGCAACAAACACAACAAGAAATGTTTGTCTGCTTTAGTTTTGTTTCCTACCAAAGTTTAAGTGAAAAAAGGAAACATACGGTTTTATTTGCAGAATATAGCAAAAACAACTGGAAAATTATTTCCCTGAAATAAAGCAATTTGAAACGGAAAAAGTTTAAATTAAATTGCAGTGTCAAAAAGTTTCTCATTGATTATAATAGTGCTTCTTCAAGTAATTATACTGTGAAAAAACAAGTTCTAGTTTAAGATGTTCTATGTCTAAGAAATGTAGTACTACAGTAATGCCTACTTTTAAAGTTTCCCGGCTTTTTTTTTTTTTTTTTTTTAAACAGCCCTTTAAAAACTCAAATTGATAAAATGAAGGAAGTGGCAAAAGATCTAATCTAGCTGGCACTTTGCAAGTTTCTCTCCCCTGTGGAAATGAAAGCCTACCCTGAGCACAAGACCTTTTTTGCCTCTCAGCAAGGGAAAATTACCCGACCACTGATAGTCCTTAGCCAGAGCTAAAAGGATGGGTTTCTACGGTATCAACTAGAAAATCTGCAAGTAGATCCAAAAGATTTAAGAGCCACTCAAATATTCCGAACCAAATGAAATATGTGTACAGTAAGATGTTAAAAAAAAAAAAAAGGCTTTTAGAAGATGTTCAACAGGTATTACCTCATCTAACACAATCTGTTTCCAATCTTCAAACGTTGAGAGTAGGTCCTAAGTGAAAAAAGCGTACCTTACTCACAAAGACCAAAAAGTTCAACGGTATAAGAGCATGTTTTAATAGAACAATTTGCTCACTGAGAGAAATGAGAAACACAAATTGCAAAAGGGTATCTCATATCCTCAATATTCCAATCTACAGTAGCACAAAAGGCTACTTACTTTTACTATTAATGCCCGGACAGAAATGAAGTAACTTTCTACACCCAAGTGGGGAAACCCAAACTGCTGAGATGTTTATCATATGATGATAATACAAGGTAACTCTGGTAGGCATTTAGAATTTCACAGTTAAGAGAGCGATGACTACTAAACTTAAATGGTGAGTCAGTAAGTTATGCTAAAGTATCACTTTTCTCAAAAATGCTTACAATGTGGTAGAAAAGTCTGCCATTATGTAGATTTAAAGAAATGTGTTGAAGACAGGAATGCAACACCTGAATTTCTGCTTGCATAACTACCATTTGCAAAGGCCTTCCTTCCTTAGCTTACCCTAACTGCTCAGCAGTAGAGTCCCATTCTAAAAACTGTGCCGGTGATGTTAAAACAAACAAACTGTATACTGTACCAAGAACTACATCAAAGCTGTTAATAGAACAAAATTTTTGATCAGGCTCAAAATAAAAAACCAACTCAGGAAATAAATGCCTATTATCAAATAGTAGTATGAGAAAAATACAAATGCCTGTATAGGATGAGCACAGTTCCATCTTTAACATCTCACTTGAACAAAGCCTTCTTGCAATTGTGTGATGTGTAACACAACACACACCATTCTTAAAAGTCAGTAATGGCAGAACTTAAATATCTACTTCAAAGAAGTCTAAAATTCTTGAAAAATCTGGCAGCAAAGAAAGCTGTCAAATAGGAAAATTAATTATTTCAAGCAAAGCTTAATAACCAAAGTACAGAGGAAACCACATTAAACATAATTTATACTCATTATCATAAAACACCAAAATATTCAAAATAAATGTAAAAGATGTTAAGGGTGGATATTTTCTTTGTTCCCTTTCTTTATGAGAACACTCTTCGGATAACATTAAATAAAAGAAAAAATAATTTAAACGTATAACATTCTATACTGAAATAAAGACTGCAGATCTATAGGGCCAATATAAAAGTTAAAGTGGAAATTAGCAACAATAAAGTTTTACCTTCCAAGGATATTAATTTTAGATTATCACTGGTGCTACATCAGAATGTGCATTGTGACAAAGTTGTTGGAAATTAAAATAAAAAGTTGGAACAAATTAAAGAGCACAGTAATATCAATAGAACTAATGTTATTTTCCAAAAATTAAAACTGTCCATGTGTAACTCAAACCGTCATTTTTTAGAAAAGTATATATACGTGTTTATATAAAAGCACTATTTATTGTACCATGCTGTATTACTTTAAGACAAAGTATAAAAAAAAAAAACATTCGTGGTATAAGGATAAAGTCTGTAGTTTATTTAGATTTTGAAATGCAACAAAAAGTTTCCGATCACTCATCTAGCTGAAAAAGAAATTGTAGTTACTAGAATTAGTAAACACTTTTGGTTTGTAAAATTGTAATGAGCAGTGTTCATTAAAAAGTAATTCAAGATAAAATAAGCAATTAAAATGCCCATTTCTTTAGTTTCTCTGGATACTGTTTAATTATCCAATCTATCAAGATTCTAGAAAGAGAAGGATTAAACCAGGTTTTACAGTTCCAAAGATACCCAATTTCCTTTTATTGCCAAAAATTAAAATAGTCAATTATGAGATGATTATGACACAACCATATCAAACCTAAAAATCTAATTTTTTTTTTTACTTTGAGAAATCAAAAATACCAAATAGATTCTAAGTGCTCTATGTTAACTGAAGTGTATATGTAAAGTAAAATACAATTAAGCTTTAAAACGTGGAATATACATTTTGTGTAAGCATTATGTTCTTGGGAATGTAATCTACAGAATATCTTTTTACTAAAACTTCAAAACCTTGATACCTGCACATGAAAAATCATAAAAAATATCTAAGTACAACTGTACAAAGAAACTGACACCAATATGCATACTTCCATAGAGAAGTGAATGCTTCAACAGTTACGTATTTTGGTAAAAGTTTTGAAAGTATGCATATTTTAAAAGTAATTAGGCCTTTAAATAGTGGAGTCTTAGACTATCAGATTTTTATTACTTTTTTTCTCAAAAAAAAAAAACATGTCAATATAATGCGAAATGAAAATCAAGGGTATATGGCATATCATTCTTTTTAAAAGGTGGTTTCTTGGTTTCTTTTTTCCCCCCTATAGGACACACTAATTTATTTAAGCCATAATCTCTTGACATTTAAACTTTTAAGTTCACTCTGTCTGTAAAGTATACTCAGATTCCCTGCTGAAGTGCAATGACTATGCTGAAAAACTTAGAAACAGTATGAGTAAATTTCACACAATTACTAATCTCCTCAGAATGTACAACGTTATCGGTTAGGAAACGAGTGTGCGAAAGTCTTTTTTTTCCTTTTAAACTCGGTGTAGGTGGAATAGCAAGTTTCTGTTCTAAAACAAGTAATGCATTGCTTCTATAAAGGTGACAACATGTAAGGCAGTTCAAAGAATGCTGACTAACCAAACAAAATGCAGTTATTGGATTATCGTGCTATTCCTATCAGCTTAACTTGTTATAACGCATTGCTCTTAAGTCTGTACAGCACTCCATTTTACACAGAGTAACCCCACTCTTGATCAATCTGTTCTAAAGTGCCAGTATTATTTACACATCTGCTTAGCCAAACGTCTGGCTGGTTGTGGCGTCAGGTGAAGACGTCATCCCAGCTCTGTTATCATTTACATTCACCAAGGGGAATTCTGGAAATTCAGCACTTGTCCCTGGTCCCCGGAGGTTCACCTGTCCGTTGGCAGTGCTAAACTGAGTAGCTATTCCAGCTCTTGATCCATGATACGGAGCACGGAAGGGCTGTTCGAAGGAGCTCATTTGGTAAGCTTGGTGGACAGGCTGAGCCTCAGCTTTTTTCTGAGAAGTCACTTGATCCAAAAAGTCCTGTGTTGATGTGGCAGAAGCATGGTTTGTCTCATCACCTGAAAAGGGAAACGAGTGCTGTGAATCACCAACTATTAGTCCAAAGTGGGACTTATCTGGAGTTGTTCTTAGTGGAGAATTCATTCCTGATCGAAAGCTGTTGATGGGCATGGCTGCATAGACTTGCTTGTCTATGGAAGAGAATGCTGGCTGATTTGGAAGGGTCTGGTTATCAGTCACAAAGTTAAGGCTCGGGCTATTCAAATAGGCATCATTTTGGCTAGTTCTGTCCAAAGCCTGCTGCAGAAACTTTGAGTATTCCTGCAACATGTTGGCTTTATCTGATGAGGATGCTTGGGAGCTTGATCCAACATTCTCTGCCTGGGTGACCTCGGGTACTTCTGAAGAATTTATTGATATGCTAGAAGTCACCTCAGTGTCCGCAACACTGAATGATATCTCATGCTGTCCATTAGCTTTATGGGAGTAATGATCCAAGAGAGTCTGCAGTACCTCATCTGGAATAACATTTTTGTCGTGGTTACTCTTAATCTCCACATTCAATGCCTGTGAATCTAGTATGGACGCTGTGGTACTTTCATCAATGACACTTGCCACAGCCGCTTGTGTCACAGAAGGCTGAGAAGCTATGGTACCCACATTCAGCGCATATTCCCTACTATTGTTACTTGCTGCTTGAAGATACCGCTTCTTCTTCAAAAACTGCATGGCATCATCATAATTAGTGCTACTGTGCACAGGTTTACTGGGCCCCTCCTGCAAATTATCAACCTGATCGATGTCAGCATTGCCTTCTGAGTCCAGTAAAGCTTGTTTATCCACAAGTTCAAAAGCATACTTTGAAACTTTGCTCTCTTCATATGTGGATAAAGGCGAAATTGTTTGATTTTGCTCCAGTGGCTGTTTCAGACTTCTCTTACTGTTAATTTTTTTGAGAACCAACTTAGGTGGATGTATTTCTCCTGATGCATCTTCTAAATGCGATCCCCCAACTGACGAATGTGGCATTTCAACAGCATACTCCGCTACCATATACTCATCTTTTACTTTAGTACTTGAAGAATAAAGAGGCAAGTAATCATTTTTGTCTTTCTTCAGGTCAGATTTGTCCAAAGCACTCTCTTTGTCCATCCCAGATGATTTTTTCTCAGTTTTCTGCCTTTTCTTTTTTGGCAGTGAGCTATCTTTTGGTGATGTAGAAAAGCCAGAATCTTCCTCAGATGTCAGAAGGCCACCTTTGATGGCACATCTGTTTAGTTTTTTGTCATGATTTTCATGGCACATACGTTTATGTTTCAATACACGATCTGTTCTGGAAAAATACTGTCAAATTCAGATTTTGGCAGTCAGTTTTTTGTTTTAGTTTGTGTTTTTTCGTCAAGCAAGAAAAGAAAAAAAAAAAGGAATTAATATAAAGACAGATAGAAGTATAATAATATAAGCAATTCCATACTAATTTGTTGAGCCAGGTGTCTATTATAAGTCTAATCAGCAGCAGCTGGGAGTTCTTCAAACAGTTCTAGTAACATTTTCTAATTTAGTTTAATAGAATTATCTTATAATTTAATTAGGATAGAAGAATTTCAATGTCCATCATACTGCAACAAAGTGATTTAAAAAAAAAAAACAAAACCCAAAAACAAACATTTCACACCACCCCTTACCTGTAAACAGTATTCACACTGGTAAGGTTTTTCTCCACTATGAGTTCTCTTATGCCTTTCCATGTGATATTTTTGTATGAATCTCATACCACATTCATCACAGCGAAATGGTTTTTCACCTAGTACATGATATAGAAAGTTTAAAACAAAACAAATATTGTAAAATAATGAATTACTTTACAAGAATCTCTAAATAAATGGCTCTAAAAAACTGTCATACTTTGCTCTTTTTAAATGATAAAAACTCTGCTCCTATATTAAATATAACTTCCAATTTAATTTGCAAAAATATTTTGCTCTACAAAAATAAAAGATTGGCATGTGCCATTGGAAAGAAAAGGCTGAAGGCAGGCATACTCAATTTCCCTACCTTTCTATTATGTGTGTACGTAACATAGTCTTTCCAATCCAAGGAGACCAGGAGTACCAGGAACTTACAGCAATGTGAACACTGTTTCAGTAGAGTAGCTGATGCTTTTTATCTTTTTTATTCAGTCATACCAAATAATACTTGAGAAAAGTTTTTGAAAAAAGAAAATGTTACCCATATATAGTCCAACACAATTCTTGGGTACACCTTTTCAATTCTTCACTTCTTTTCAACAAATATTTGTGGTTAAATGAAATCTGAATCCTAGGAAATATTCTTAAAAATCTAATTTATTAAAACATAAAAAGAACTTAAATTAGAGACTAAGTTTCAAAAGGTTTGTTTATACTGATCCTTTTTCTCAACTCAAACCAGCACTTCTCATGTCCTTTTGGGGAATGAATCAAACTGAGTACTGCTAATCAGACACACAACTCCTGCCCCCATCCCCTCCATTTTATTTTTAAAAGTTTCGTAAGGACTGATTAGCTATAAGGAACCATTACTGTGGAGATCTAAAATAGTTTTTACTGATAAAACCACAGTAAACAGAAGGGTGTGACAGTAAGTTATCTTGAATAATACTTTTTTGGGAAGCTACTGTTACATACATTCAACAAAATCTTACTGAATACTTGCCCTCTACCCATAACCCTGCTGTAGAGATTAAAAGTGTAAGATTCGTTACTTGGCTTCAAAGAGCTTATAATGTTATTGGGAAAACAAGATACACACATTATAAAGAGACAACTAATAAAACTATGTCCAGCTCTGGTTTACCTGTACAACATTAGATCTCACTACCTCTCTTCTTAAAACTTTTCTTCCAGGCAAATCAATATACCTACCACCTTGTGCTTTTCTACCTCTGCCGCAGATTCACACTGCTCCTTCAGTCAAGAATGCCCACCTAGGGGCACCTGGGCGACTCAGTCGGTTGAGCATCCGACTCTTGATTTTGGCTCAGGTCATGATATCAGGGCCATGGGATTGAGCCCCACTACGGGCTCCGTGCTCAATGCGGAGTCCGCTTGAGATTCTCTCTCCTCTCCCTCTGCCCACCCCTCCCCACCCCCCAATAAACTCTCTAAAATAAATAAATAAAATTAAAAAAAGAAAATGCCCATCTCTTTGTGTTCAAGGTGCCACATTTCCTTCAAGTCCCAACCCATATCCTCTGGGATCCTTTGCCCTACTCTTCCAGGGGAAAAGTATCTTTTCTAAATTTCCACAGAACTTCATCTGAGCCTCTTCTATAGCACTCATTACTATCATTGTCATCTCAATAATTATTTTGTACATCTCTATTCAACTAGATCACATTTCTTTTGGTCCGAATCTGAGTCAAAATTATCTTTACATAGCTCAAGATACTTTGTACAATTTTTAAATGCCAAATGAATGGCATAAATGATTATTACAGTGGATTATTATTGGGAAAAATGTTACTGAGCTGGTATGATTTGGAAAAGCTTCTTGCAAGTGTTAGAATTTAAAGTGAATACACTTTTAAAGAGACTGTGTATGTGATTAAAGCCAAAGAAAGAAAATGTAGTGGAAAATAACAAAGAAACTAAGAATTTAGTTACTATAAAATGTCCAGGAGAAATGGTGCCTGAGAATTTAATTTGGTGACAATTACTTGAAACTTTCAAGAATGTAACTTCTGTTTAAAAAAAAAAAAAAAAGTGACTTCTGTAATTGCTATGGAGTTACCAAATTTTAGGGCTAAAAGAACCACAGAGACCCCAAAGGCTGATGTTGGTGTGGCAAATGGCTCTAAGTATGCCACCTAGATTTCAGGACAGAATAGTTCCACGTCTGTATACTGGGGTTTTAAGTAAGAACTCCAAGGGTTCAGAGGCTAGAATGAGAGCTTAACATAATTAATCGAGACCAATTCACTTATTTCACAAAAAAATACTGAAGTCCAGAAAAGTTAAGGCACTTGGCCAAAGGGTTAGTAAGTGAATAACTAATGAAGCAATGGAAGCTGGTAAAGAAAACTACTTTTTTTTTTTTTTCTGTTTAGAATGCAACTTTCTTTTCCTTTTCTTTTCTTTTTTTAAGAAGACCACTTATTGGAGGGCGGAGCAAGATGGCGGAGGAGTAGGAGACCTGGATTTCGTCTCCTCTCAGGAATTCAGCTGGATAGGGATCAAACCATTCTGAACACCTACAAACTCAACAGGAGATCGAAGAAAAGAATAGCAACAACTCTCTGAACAGAAAAGCGACCACTTTCTGGAAGGTAGGATGTGTGGAGAAGTGAATCCGAGGCGATATTCGGGAGGATAGACGGCGGGGGAGGGGCCTCCGTCGGCCACTTCTGGCAAGTGATAGAGAGCGGAGCACAAAATCGGAACTTTTAGAGTCTGCTCCGCTGAGGGACGTCACTCTGGTGGCTAAGTGGGGGGTGGAACCCTCGCGGGACAGTGTGGTCTCAGGACCCTCGGGGTCACAGAAAGACCAGGGGTGCCTGAGTGTAGCAGAGCTCCCATTATCAGAGCGGGGAAGCCGGCAGCAGAGACGGAGCCCAGGCGCGGGCTCTCAGCTCGGGGTTGTCATAAACCGTGATCCGCGGCACAGTCGGGCCACTGCTCCTCCAGCAGAGACACAGCAAGCGGCAGATCCGGGGAGACTCACCTTCTTCCCCCAGGAGGAGAGGTGCGGGAGCGAACCGCGGGGATCTGCTGGGTTTGGAGACTCCACCCGGGGTCGGGTGCCAGAGATAGAAACGCTCGGTCACAGGCCGGGTGAGCACGGAGTGCGGCCGGAGACCGGGGAGACGGGAGTGACTGATGGCTTTTCTCTGGGGGCTCACTGAGGAGCGGGACCCCGAGTTCTCGGCTCCTCCGGGGCGGAGACTGGGAGGCCGCCATTTTCACTCTCCACCTCCAAAGCTGTATGGAAAGCTTGCAGGGAACAAAAGCTCCGGAGAGCAAACCCGAGCAGATTACTTAGCCCGGACCGGCAAGGGCGGGGCAATTCCGCCTCCGGCAAAGACATTTGGGAACCATGGCAACAGGCCCCTCCCCCAGAAGATCAGCGAGAACAGCCAGCCAAGACCAAGTTTACCGATCAATGAGAACGGCAGAACGCCAGCGCTAGGGGAATACTGCACATAGAATTCATGGCTTTTTTTACCATGATTCTGTAGTCTTTCAAAGTTAATTATTTTTTTTAACTGTTTTTTTTTTTTTCTTTTTTTGAATTTTTCTTTTTCCCTTTTTCAACCAACATCTTATCAATCCCTTTTTTAAAAAAACATTTTTATTTTTCATTTTTAGAGTCATATTCTATCCCTTCATAGTAGTTACCTGTATTTTTGGCATATATATATAAGTTGTTCTCTCTTTAAAATTTTGAGATAGTTTCTTCTAACAGATCAAAATATACTCTAAATCTCTAGTGTATGGTTTTTTTCTACTCCCCTGCCTGATCACATTCCCTCCCTTTTTTCTTTTTTTTTTCTTTTTTTTTAAATCCTCTTCTTTCTTTTTTCAAACAACTTATCAATTCCTTTTATAAAATTTTTTATAATTTCCATCTTTACAGTCATATTCCATCCCTTCATCATATCAACCCTTATTTTTATACATATATAAGTTTTTCTTTCTTTAAAATTTTGGGAGGCACTTTCTTTTAACAGACCAAAATACACCCAAAATCTAGTGTGTGGCACTGATCTATAAACCAGCCTGATCATATTTGATCACATTCTGTTTTTGTTGTGTTTTGTTTTGTTCTGTTTTTGTTTGTTTTTATCTTTATCTTTTTCTTTTTTCTTTTTTTCTTTCTTTTTCTTTTTTCTCTCTTTCCCTTTCTTTTCCCACTGCTTCAGGTCTTTTCTGATTTGTTTAGAGTATATTTTCTGGGGACATTGTTACCCTGCTAGCATTTTGTTCTCTCATTAATCTATTCTCCTCTGCACAAAATGACAAGACGGAAAAAATCACCTCAACAAAAAGAACAAGAGATAGTACCGACTGCCAGGGACCTACTCAATACGGACATTAGTACGATGTCAGATCTAGAGTTTAGAATCATCACTTTAAAGATACTAGCTGGGCTTGAAAAAAGCATGGAAGTTATTAGAGAAACCCTTTCTGGAGAAGTAAAAGAACTAAAATCTAACCAAGTAGAAATCAAAAAGGCTATTAATGAGGTGCAATCAAATATGGGGGCGCTAACTGCTAGGATAAATGAGGCAGAAGAAAGAATCAGTGAGATAGAAGACCAAATGATGGAAAATAAAGAAGCTGAAAAAAAGAGAGATAAACAACTACTGGATCACGAGGGCAGAATTCGAGAGATAAACAATACCATAAGACGAAACAACATTAGAATAATTGGGATCCCAGAAGAAGAAGAAAGAGAGAGAGGGGCAGAAGGTATAATGGAGCAAATTATAGCAGAGAACTTCCCTAATTTGGGGAAGGAAACAGGCATCAAAATCCAGGAAGCACAGAGAACCCCTCTCAAAATCAATAAAAATAGGTCAACACCCCGACATCTAATAGTAAAACTTACAAGTCTCAGAGACAAAGAGAAAATCCTGAAAGCAGCTCGGGAGAAGAGATATGTAACCTACAATGGTAGAAACATTAGATTGGCAACAGACTTATCCACAGAGACCTGGCAGGCCAGAAAGGACTGGCAGGACATATTCAGAGCACTAAACAAGAAAAATATGCAGCCAAGAATACTATATCCAGCTAGGCTGTCATTGAAAATTGAAGGAGAGATAAAAAGCTTCCAGGACAAACAAAAACTAAAGGAATTTGCAAACACGAAACCAGCCCTACAAGAAATCTTGAAAGGGGTCCTCTAAGCAAAGAGAGAGCCTAAAAGCAACATAGACCAGAAAGGAACACAAACAATATACAGTAACAATCACTTTACAGGCAATACAATGGCACTAAATTCCTATCTTTCAATAGTTACCCTGAATGTAAATGGGCTAAATGCCCCAATCAAAAGACACAGGCTATCAGATTGGATTAAAAAACAAGACCCATCGATATGCTGTCTGCAAGAGACTCATTTTAGACCCAAAGACACCCCCAGATTGAAAGTGAGGGGGTGGAAAACCATTTACCATGCTAATGGACACCAAAAGAAAGCTGGGGTGGCAATCCTTATATCAGACAAATTAGATTTTAAACCAAAGACTGTAATAAGAGATGAGGAAGGACACTATATCCTACTTAAAGGGTCTATCCAACAAGAAGATCTAACAATTGTAAATATCTATGCCCCTAACATGGGAGCAGCCAATTATATAAGGCAATTGATAACAAAAGCAAAGAAACACATCGACAACAATACAATAATAGTGGGGGACTTTAACACCCCCCTCACTGAAATGGACAGATCGTCTAAGCAAAAGATCAACAAGGAAATAAAGACTTTAAATGACACACTGGACCAAATGGACTTCACAGACATATTCAGAACATTCCATCCCAAAGCAAAGGAATACACATTCTTCTCTAGTGCCCATGGAACATTCTCCAGAATAGATCACATCCTAGGTCATAAATCAGGTCTCAACCGGTACCAAAAGATCGGGATCATTCCCTGCATATTTTCGGACCACAATGCTTTGAAACTAGAACTCAATCACAAGAGGAAAGTCAGAAAGAACTCAAATACATGGAGGCTAAAGAGCATCCTACTGAAGAATGAATGGGTCAACCAGGAAATTAAAGAAGAATTAAAAAAATTCATGGAAACCAATGAAAATGAAAACACAACTATTCAAAATCTTTGGGATAAGAGGAAAGTATATAGCAATACAAGCCTTTCTCAAGAAACAGGAAAGGTCTCAAGTACACAACCTAACCCTACACCTAAAGGAGCTGGAGAAAGAACAGCAAATAAAGCCTAAACCCAGCAGGAGAAGAGAAATAATAAAGATCAGAGCAGAAATCAATGAAATAGAAACCAAAAGAACAGTAGAACAGATCAACAAAACTAGGAGCTGGTTCTTTGAAAGAATTAACAAGATTGATAAACCCCTGGCCAGACTTATCAAAAAGAAAAGAGAAATGACCCAAATCAACAAAATCATGAGTGAAAGAGGAGAGATCACAACCAACACCAAAGAAATACAAACAATTATAAGAACATATTATGAGCAACTCTATGCCAGCAAATTAGATAACCTGGAAGAAATGGATGCATTCCTAGAGATGTATCAACTACCAAAACTGAACCAGGAAGAAATAGAAAACCTGAACAGACCTATAACCACTAAGGAAATTGAAGCAGTCATCAAAAATCTCCCAAAACACAAAAGCCCAGGGCCAGATGGCTTCCCAGGGGAATTCTACCAAACATTTCAAGAAGAATTAATACCTATTCTTCTGAAACTCTTCCAAAAAAAGAAATGGAAGGAAAACTTCCAAACTCATTTTATGAGGCCAGCATTACCTTGATCCCCAAACCAGACAAAGACCCCATCAAAAAGGAGAATTACAGACCAATATCCCTGATGAATATGGATGCAAAAATTCTCACCAAAATACTAGCCAATAGGATCCAACAGTACATTAAAAGGATTATTCACCACGACCAAGTGGGATTTATCCTTGTGCTGCAAGGTTGGTTCAACATCCGCAAATCAATCAACGTGATACAATACATTAACAAGAGAAAGAACAAGAATCATATGATCCTCTCAATAGATGCAGAAAAAGCATTTGACAAAGTACAGCATCCTTTCTTGATCAAAACTCTTCAGAGTATAGGCATAGAGGGTACATACCTTAATATCATAAAAGCCATCTATGAAAAGCCTACAGCGAATATCATTCTCAATGGGGAAAAACTGAGAGCTTTCCCCCTAAGGTCAGGAACGCGGCAGGGATGTCCACTATCACCACTGCTATTCAACATAGTATTGGAAGTCCTAGCCACAGCAATCAGACAACAAAAAGAAATAAAAGGCATCCAAATTGGCAAAGAAGAAGTCAAACTCTCACTCTTTGCAGATGATATGATACTTTATGTGGAAAATCCCAAAGACTCCACCCCAAAACTGCTAGAACTCATACAGGAATTCAGTCAAGTGGCAGGATATAAAATCAATGCACAGAAGTCAGTGGCATTCCTATACACCAACAACAAGTCAGAAGAAAGAGAAATTAAGGAGTCGATACCATTTACAATTGCACCCAAAACCATAAGATACCTAGGAATAAATCTAACCAAAGAGGCAAAGGATCTGTACTCAGAAAACTATAGAATACTCATGAAAGAAATTGAGGAAGACACAAAGAAATGGAAAAACGTTCCATGCTCATGGATTGGAAGAACAAATATTGTGAAGATGTCAATGCTACCTAGAGCAATCTACACATTCAATGCAATCCCCATCAAAATACCATCCACTTTTTTCAAAGAAATGGAACAAATAATCCTAAAATTTGTATGGAACCAGAAAAGACCCCGCATAGCCAGAGGAATGTTGAAAAAGAAAAGCAAAGCTGGCGGCATCACAATTCCGGACTTCCAGCTCTACTACAAAGCTGTCATCATCAAGACAGTATGGTACTGGCACAAAAACAGGTACATAGATCAATGGAACAGAATAGAGAGCCCAGAAATGGACCCTCAACTCTATGGTCAACTAATCTTTGACAAAGCAGGAAAGAATGTCCAATGGAAAAAAGACAGTCTCTTCAACAAATGGTGTTGGGAAAATTGGACAGCCACATGCAGAAGAATGAAACTGGACCATTTCCTTACACCACACACAAAAATAGACTCCAAATGGTTGAAAGACCTCAATGTGAGACAGGAGTCCATCAAAATCCTAAAGGAGAACACAGGCAGCAACCTCTTCGACCTCAGCTGCAGCAACTTCTTCCTAGAAACATCGCCAAAGGCAAGGGAAGCAAGGGCAAAAATGAACTATTGGGACTTCATCAAGATAAAAAACTTTTGCAAAGCAAAGGAAACAGTCAACAAAACCAAAAGACAACCGACAGAATGGGAGAAGATATTTGCAAATGACATATCAGATAAAGGGCTAGTATCCAAAATCTATAAAGAACTCATCAAACTCAACACCAAAAGAACAAATGATCCAATCAAGAAATGGGCAGAAGACATGAACAGACATTTTTCCAAAGAAGACATCCAAATGGCCAACAGACACATGAAAAAGTGTTCAATATCGCTCGGCATCAGGGAAATCCAAATCAAAACCTCAATGAGATACCACCTCACACCAGTCAGAATGGTTAAAATTAACAAGTCAGGAAACGACAGATGTTGGTGGGGATGCGGAGAAAGGGGAACCCTCCTACACTGTTGGTGGGAATGCAAGCTGGTGCAGCCACTCTGGAAAACAGTATGGAGGTTCCTCAAAAAGTTGAAAATAGAGCTACCATATAACCCAGCAATTGCACTACTGGGTATTTACCCCAAAGATACAAAAGTAGGGATCCGAAAGGGTACGTGCATCCCGATGTTTATAGCAGCAATGTCCACAATAGCCAAACTGTGGAAAGAGCCAAGATGTCCATCGACAGATGAGTGGATAAAGAAGATGTGGTATATATATACAATGGAATATTATGCAGCCATCAAAAGGAATGAGATCTTGCCATTTGCAACGACATGGATGGAACTGGAGGGTATTATGCTGAGCAAAATAAGTCAAACAGAGAAAGACATGTATCATATGACCTCACTGATATGAGGAATTCTTAATCTCAGGAAACAAACTGAGGGTTGCTGGAGTGGGGGGTGGGGTGGGAGGGATTGGGTGACTGGGTGATGGACACTGGGGAGGGTATGTGCTCTGGTAAGCGCTGTGAACTGTGCAAGACTGTTGAATCTCAGATCTGTACCTCTGAAACAAATAATGCAATATATGTTAAGAAAGAAAAAAAGAAGAAGAAGAATGTATCAGGAGGGGAAGAATGAAGGGGGGGAAATCGGAGGGGGAGAAGAACCATGAGAGATGATGGACTCTGAAAAACAAACTGAGGGTTCTAGAGGGGAGGGGGGTGGGAGGATGGGTTAGCCTGGTGATGGGTATTGAGGAGGGCACATTCTGCATGGAGCACTGGGTGTTATGCACAAACAATGAATCATGGAACACTATATCTAAAACTAATGATGTAATGTATGGGGATTAACATAACAATAAAAAAATTAAAAAAAAAAAAAAGAAGACCACTTATTAAGAAATTTGGGGAGTGAAAGAAATGAAGAAAAGGAGATGAGAAGTAATAATGAGGAGGCAATCCATTCAAGAGAGCAAGTATTGATAAGGATGGGGAAACTGATTTATCTGAAGCCAGAAAGGAAGGAGCCAGTGAAGAAGAGAAATGAAATTCTAGATTAAACTGAAATATTATGGTTAATAATCAGAAGAACAAGATCTCAGAGGACCTAAGATGAAAAGGGAGAGTACAGGTTATATTTTAGAAAAAAGTAAATAATACTTCCATATTTTGAAATAGAGAATGTAGATGATAAAGCTTATCAAGGTCAGAAGTTACAGTCATTTCTCAAAAGTAGTAAAGGATAGAGGAGAAAATTAGTGAACTGATTAGAATTCAATTAATTCTGCATAATATTCATGGACTAGTAAACTCAGTATTGTTTAAGATGGTTCATACTCTCCAAGTAGATCTATAGATTTCAAAGCAGAAATTGAGAACCTAATCCTAAAATTCATTTGGAAATGCAAGGGATACAGAATAGCCAAAACAATCTTGAAAAAGAAAAACTAAGACTCACACTTCCTAATTGCAAAACCTACCCACAAAGCTACAGTAATTAGTAAGACAGGCGGTAATGGCATAAGGATAGACATATATATCAAAGAACAGAATTGAGAGTTCAGAAATAAACCTTTACATTTATGGTCAACTGATTTTCAACATAGGTGCCGATACACTTCAGTGGGGGAAAAATACTCTTTTCAACCATGATGCTGGGGCAAATTTGATACCCACATGTAAAAGAACAGAGTTGGACCCCCTACACCTCAACCATATACAAAACTGAACTCAAAATAGATCATAGGCCTAAATGTGAGAACTAAAACTATAAAACATTTAGAAGCAAGCATAGAAATATCCTGACCCTGGATTAGGCAATGATTTCTTAGACATGACACCAAAAGTCCAATCAACCAAACAAAAAATACAATGTAGTTCATAAAAATTAAAAACGTTTGTTCTTTGAGCACCTGGGTGGCTCAGTTGGTTAAGCAACGGTCTTTGGCTCGGGTCATGATCCCGGGGTCCTGGGACTGAGTCCCACATTGGGCTCCCCCTGCTTTGCGGGGAGGCTGCTTCTCCCTCTGCCTCTGCCTGCCACTCCCCCTGCTTGTGCTCTCTCTCTCTGTCAAACAAATAAATAAAATCTTTAAAAAAAAACACTATCAAGAAAGTAAAAAGGAAGAAAGGTAGCTGCTGTGGGAAATAGTCTGGCAGCTCCTCAAAATGTTAAACATAGAATTACTACTATATGACCCAACAATTCTACTCCTATGTACATACCCAAGAGAAAACAGGGACTCACTCAAACAGGTACTTGTACCCCAATGCTCACAGAAGCAGTATTCACAACAGCCAAAAGATGGAAACAACCCAGTGTCCATCAGCAGATAATGCATAAATAAAATGTGATATATACATACAATGATATATTATTCAGTCATAAAAATTCTGATACATGCTACAACATGGATGAGCCTTGAAGAAAATGAAAGAAGCCAGACATGAAAAGGACAAATACTGAACGATTCCACTTAGATGAGGTACCTGGAGCAGGCAAATTCAGAGAGATAAAAGTAGAATAGAGGTTACCGGAGACTGGGAGAGGGAGGAAAGGAGTTATACTGTTTAATGGTTAGAGGTTTTGCTTGGTCACACAATACTGTAAATGCACTTCGTGCCACTAAATTCTATGCTTAAACATGATGAAAATGATAAACTTCCATGTTATGTTTTTTTTTTTTTAAGTGAAAAGATAGCCTAGGGAATGGGGTAAATTATTTGCAAATTATATATCCGACAAGGGATGTACATCCAGTTTATGAAATGAACACTTACAACTCAACAGTTAAAGAGACAAATAATCTAAGAATAGGCAATGGATCTGAATAGACATTTCTCTGAAGATATGCAAATAGCCAATAAGTACATGAAAAGATGCTCAACATTATTACTCATTAGGGTAATGCAAATGAAGACCACAATGAGATACCACTTCACACCCAGTAAGATAGTTAAAATAAAAAAGACAATCACAAATGTTAGCATGGATGTAGAGAATCTGCCCATATTTTCAAGACCCATTTGCGGTTTCATCTTTTACATTAAATCTGACACATTTTGGGTTCATCCTGAGGTCCAGATGACTATCAGTTTTCCCAACACCATTTACTGAGAAGTTCTACTTTTTGTGATCACGTCTTCATCAAAATCATATACTAATAATTTCCATGGGTCTATTTCTAGACCTTCAATTCTATTCTATTCCACTGGTCTGACTATCATAAGCCAGAATGAAAACGTTTTAGGACTTTATTATACACTTTATCATCTGGTAGAGCTAATCCCCATCATTGCTCTTCTAGTTTGTTTTGTTTACCCACTTTCCATATTATTTCAGAATTATCTTGTCTAGTATTTGGGGTGGGGGAAAGGGAGCGCTGCCTGAAATGTTTATGTTAACTTATAAAAAAGATAGCCTTTATGATGCTGACCATTCTCACCAAAAAAGGGAGGGGGATATGCCCTCCTCCCAATTACCCAAATTTGGTTTCTTGTCCTCAACAGTGTTTTAATGATTTCTTCATATGGGATTTTCCATATTTCTTGTTGTTGATACTATAAATAAGGTGTTTTCTTCTATCTTCTACTGTGGGTGTATACAAAGTATATGGTTTTCTACTTTACTGAATTTATTAGTTTGCAATAATTTTTCAGTTGACTCTCATGGATTTTTCAAGTATAAAATAATGTTGGTTGCAAAAATAGTTTTTTTGCCTGTAATATTTTTGTGTATTTTTGCTGGCTACTATTCTCAAACAAAGTAGTGATAATGTGCTCTATATCTTATTCCTGACTTTGGTACTTTGGTATTTTTTTTTGAATGAAAACAAAAAATAAAATGACTGATACATATTTCACTAAGAAAAATAAACACTTAAATGAAATTTCTTTAGAAGAAAATCCCTTTATTGTTTTTCCCCTTGAGGGCCAGGGCCCCTCTACTAAAAAGAAAACCTATATAGCATTTGAGTGATTTTAAGATTAAGAGGAAAAGCTTACTTGAAAAATAACAAGAAGTTTGTAAATACTACTTAAAATTCGGGAAAGCAGTAACAAGGGGAGGAAAAAACAAGGTGTTCCACTAATGGTAATTTCCAATACCCAAGAAGCCTGGGGTTTCTCTTCTAACTGTTACCCACTGAGACCACAGATTCTTCCTACTGTGATGTTTCTCCCTAGTAATTTTAACACTGTTCACATTGAGCTACTTACGGGTAAGAATTCTTACTCTAATATATGGGTAATTACTGTGGCAAATTATATACAAGTGATAAGGACATAGTCTTTATGCATAAACTAGCCCACTATGGCTTGATATATTAATCTGATTGTTAGCAGTTTCAACTATGCTGCTTCCTCTTCAAATATTCCAATCTGGCTTTTGCACTTACTTCATCAAAATGGTACTTGCACATCACATCTTGCAAATCTTTTCAGTTACCTTAGTAGACCTCTCAACAGCATTCAACTCAAGTGATCCCTTTCTTTTTTTTTTTTTTAAACTCATTTTCCCCTTAACTTCTATGGCAGCCATGCTCCTGCAGCTTCTCCGACTATTCCTTCTTGGTGCTCTTCCCAGCTCACCTTCCTCCCTCCAACCATGGTATGTTTTAGTTCTTCAAGGCTTCTTAAGTTTTTTGCTTTTTCTTTCTTTTCCTTGGCAAGAGGGGAAACTCATCTACTTCCATAGCTTTAATTATACTCAAATCTGACCTCCAAATCCACACATCCAAGCTGTGTACTGAACAAACAATCCACTTCAATAACACTTGGGGATCTCAGATAAATCATACCCCACACTAAACCTGTGATCTTCAACCCCCAGCTAGTCCTTCCCCAGATTTCCTATTTATATGAATGGCACTCCTATCCATCTAGTTTCGCAACCCAGAGGCCCACACAACTTTTCTTCATCTCCTCTCCATATTCAACTAATTAAAAGGTTTCTATCTACTAAATACCTGCGAGATCTCCCCACTTCTTTCCATTTCCCACTGTCATCAATCAAATTCAAGACACTATCATACCCTGGACTAGACTATTCTATAATATCCTCCTAATAGCAGTCTCTCTGGGATCCACCCTCTTCTCCTTACAATTCCATACCACTTCCAGATTTTGTTAATGTAAGTAAATCTAATCATCTTTAAATACTATCCGTGGCCTTCCACTGTTTTTAGAATTAAAAAAACAGAAAACACAAAAACTGGGTCCTGCCTTTCTCTCATGTCTAATCTTTCTTCACAATTCCTTCCTTTACTTTCTGAGCTCTAATCAAAGTGGCCTTCTTGCAATTCCTAGAACTATCATGTTTTTTCTCTCCTCTAGGATCATTTTCTCCTAAAATTCCTCCCCCAAACCACTTCTGTTATGATAGTGAATTGCAAAGTGCTATATACTCTAGAAATGGTATCTACTGTTCTGATTAATCAGATGAAAGCGGCAATTATTTTAATAATGAAGTCTTCATAAAATCTAGGTCAAAAATACTTATGGTAATACTTGACCTATGACAAAAGTTCACACGGCCTATCTAGTAATACATACTGGACAACAGAAGGAATCATCCATCTTTAGTAAATCATAAAAAAGGGTAGGTATAACAAAATTTACAACAATAATAAGTATTACACTAACCAAAAAAGATCTGGCACTATTGTGAGAAGCATTATAAGTACTTAAAAATACAGGTTCTAAAGCCAGACCAGCTGGGTTTTAAGGCTGGTCCTCAGCATTTCTTAACTGTGAGAAATTGAGCATGTTATTTAAACTCTTAAGACTTGATATTCTTATCTGTAAAGTAAAAGTATTAGTAAAACATACTTCAGAACCAAATGTTAAATGAGATAACCTGTGGGAACTAATTTAAAAATGAAACCTGGTACACTTTAATAGCTCAATAAATGTTAGTTATTAAAAATAGAAATGAAGAGGCTAATAAATAAATGATTATCATTATATTTACATATTGAGTACAGTTACAACCCATTGGCTGGACTATATATCCCAAATGTTTAAAACATCCTTAACTTAGGGGCGCCTGGGTGGCTCAGTGAGTTAAGCGTCTGCCTTCGGCTCAGGTCATGATCTCAGGGGTCCTGTGATCAAGCCCCACATCGTGCTCCCTGCTCAAAGAAGGCCTCTGCTTCTCGCTCTCTTCCCTGCTTGTGCTCTATGTTTCTCTCAAATAAAATCTTTAAAAAATAATAAAATCACTTGTTTAAAAAAAAAAAAACATCCTTAACTTAGACAAAAAATTTTGGAAAAGGGAAACATGGAGGATTATTGAAATAAATACATGGGTTAGTAATCACATACTCAGTTATTTGCTTAAAACTTTAGAGAATTTAGAAAATATATCTTTGGCATACAGTCCTTCTAGGAAGTTATGAAGATCATTTATCAGTCTAAGAACGCATATACGAGCATACCTCAGAGATATTGCAGGATTCAGTTCCAGACTACCACAATAAAGCAAATATCACAATGACATGAGTCAAATGAATTTTTAAATTTCCCAGTGCATATAAAAGCTGTATTTACACTCTACTATAGTCTATCAAGTGTGCAATAACATTGTGCCTAAAAAAAGCACATCCCTTAATTTAAAAACATATTACTGCTAAAAAGCGCTAACCATCATCTAAGCTTTCAGCAAATTGTAATCACTGATCACCATAACAAATATAATAATGAGAAAGTCTGAAATACTCCAAGAATTACCAAAATATGACAGGGACACGAAGTGAGCAACTGCTATTCGAAAAATGGCGCTAACAGACATGCATGATGCAGAGCTGCCTGTACTATGCCGGAAACTATATTCTATAGGAAATAATCTGAGACTAAACTACAACCAATGAAGTGTAAATTAGGTCATTACATGAAAACTGTGAAGCTGCCACAGTAGCATGAAGACATGTCAGTTAAATCAAACGGACAAAAAGAAAAACAAAAACCAGAAGTCTTAAGTTAACTAACGGAAAAAGTAATTTTTCTTGGTAGCGAAGTTTTAAAACCAACCTTTCCAGTAGAATAGAATGGCTTTCTTTCCCTAGAATGGAGGTCAGGGAGAAACTTCAACTCCTGCCATTTTCAACTTCAGAAACTGGCAGGGGCGCATGAGTGGCTCAGTCGGTTAAGCTTAAGCATCTGACTATTGTTGATTTCAGCTCAGATCACGATCTCAGGGTCGTGAGAACATGGAGCCTGCTTAAGATTCTCTCCCTCCCTCAGCCTGCCACACCCCCCAACTGCTACCCCACAACCCTGCTCCTGCGCTCTCTCTTTAAAAAAAAAAAAAAAAGAGAAAGAAACATTATCAATGTTTGCCCATTTAAAAAAATAACAAGTTGGGGTCATCACCTTCCCCCACAAAAGAAAATTAAGAAAAAGTTCTTTCATCTCCTCTAGGCTTCTTTTCTTTTGTGGAGCTATGAAATTATACATTTGCACTATAATTTTTTAAGTCTAGTTTCCTTAAGATGAAACAGCAAATGACAGGTGGGGAGCTGTTTTTTGACTTAAGTTTTAGACTTCTGCCTTATTAAGTAGACAACACTGAAAAATAATCAATCACCTCCAGTAAGAGCAACATCCCAGGCAGACCCGATTCACAATTTTAAAGATTTAAGTACGAGTTGGTCTAGGAATCATGAGAAAAATAAACAAACACTGTCCTAATTCTAAAAATAAACAACACAATACAATTATGGCAATTTCCACACCTTATTTTTCTATCAGTTGTATACTGTGCATCCAATACACAGCTTGTAATAATATCTAAGCATATTAGAACTAAGTAATTGATGTCCCAATGATGACATGTAGGCAGTACAAAATCAAAATTAAAATACCAAAAGGAAATTTAAGTTAGAATCTCAAAATGTGGGGTGCCTGGGTGCCACAGTCGGTTAAGCGTCTGACTCTTGATTTCAGCTCAGGTCATGATCTCAGGGTCCTTGGATTGAGCCCTGTGTCAGCCTCCACACTCAGTGCGGAGTCTGCTTGAGATTCTCTCTCCCTCTGCCCCTCCTGCTCATGCTCTCTCTCGAAAATAAATAAATCTTAAAAAAAAAAAAAATCTAAAAACATAAAATAGATTTTAAACAACAGTGAGCTAAGTAAACGCTACCTTAACTTTGTAAACATGTTAATCTGATTTTGAACTTAATATAAACCCCCATTTTCCAGCTACCTCCTGCAAACAAGTGCTCTAGAATAAAAGATCAACAATGAAGATTACATTAAACACATAAAGAGGTTACCAAATCAACTGACTCTACCTTGAATCCCATATACTGCACTGCATAAAAAGAAAGAAACCTATCATCAGCTTATTTTCTTTCTTATTTATGGTATTATCTTCATATAAGACTGGACAAATGCCCATCAGCTTTCTTCCCTTTTTAAAAAAAAATTAACTACGGTATCAAAAGATGAAGAACCATTCTCTCAAAAATATACTTTTTTCAGGACGCCTGGGTGGGTCAGTCAGTTGAGTGTCTGCCTTCGGCCCAGGTCATCATCCCAGGGTCCTGGAATCCAGCCCCGCATCGGGTTCCTTGCTCAGCAGGAAGCCTGCTTCTCCCTCTCCCTCTGCTGCTCGCCCTGCTTGTGCTCTCTCGCTCATTCTCTCCTTCTCTGAAATAAAATCTTTAAAAATATATATGTATACTTTTTTCATCACTAAAATCTGTTTTCCTAATCTGAGCCCTAATCAGGGTCTTTTGACTTTTCGCCCACCCTCACAATTGTCTCTTATTCTGTTGCAATAAAATGATTTGCCTTTTCATATTAACTGCAACCTACACTTTTATTTCACCTACAATGCATTTGAGAAATACGGTATAGGTGCTCTCTAACGTGGGCAAGGAGCATAAACAGAACTTTTAAGCAAAAACCCAGGTATAGTGTGACTCAGAATTAGTGAAATTTCAAGCAGCTATCTTTTCTGATTTCAGCCGTCAATTAAATAAAGACAACAAACAAGCACCACAGTTCTAGAAACACAGCATGAAGTAGTCTGTCTCAAGTACTCTATTATTTTTTTAAGTGTCATCTTAAATGCATTCCAACCTAGAACACCTGTCTTATTTATGTCTTCAATCTTAACATTTTATTGAGCAACCTACTATGTGCCAAACACTTGCTGGGCACTCTTACACTTAAATCAACTCTATTCTTGTCAATTAAGTACATTATCCCCATTTGCCGGGCTAGGAAATTTTTGCCCAAAGTCACAGTACTAATAAATCAGGCCTAGGAACAAACCCTGGTGGCATTCTTTCATCTCCAGAAAAGCCATCTCGGCAACAAATACATCTACCTCATGGTTTATCTCAAAGCAATCCCAAACTGTGGACCAATAATATAGCAAGTTGCACCCCAGGCTTTCATCAATTCATTTAGCAAGTACTAAGTGTCTGTCAGTGTCAGGAAACTACAGGAAAAGAACAGGAGTTGGAACCTAGGTTTTCTTGTTGTTTTTTTTCCACACTATTTGGCTATTTGGTAAGTTTTTACAAAGGAATACACCTCTGAAAGCATCACCACAATCAAGACAATGAATTCATCTAAAACCACAAAGTTTCCTGCTACTCTGTATAATCCCTTCCTCTCACCCTTCTTTGTCATTCTGTTACTCCTTCTCAGGCAACCGAGTATCTGCTGTCTGTCCCTATAGTTTATGTTAATTATTATTATATTTTCAAACATAAACAAAAAGTAGAGAAGAATATAAAGAGGACTTATGTACCCATCCCTCAGCTTTAATAATTACCAACACCCAGTCGATTTTATCTAACTCTTCCCATTATTTTTTTCTTCCTTCCTTTCTTATTTTCAGCAAGCAAACTTTTTACCGGAGTATAAAAGTCACAGAGAAAGTAATCATAATCAAAGCTCACTGAATTTTCACAAAGTCCACTGACTCATTTAACCAGTACCCATAATCAAGAAATAGAACATTACTAGCATTTTCTAAGCACCTCATGAAGCCTCACCTGGTCACCAAACTCTCAAAAGATAACCACTATCTAGACTCCTAACACCAAAGATTAGTTTTTGCCTTTTGTAATGGAAATCTTAAAGCATACAAAAAAGTACTCAGAAGATACCCTAATCATATTCTAAAAACAGATTTAATGAGATGTAATATACCTACACAAAAGCATACAAATATATAAATTCAGTTTAATGAATTTTCTCAAGGTGAACACACCTGTGTAAATAGCAACCCACCCAAGAAACAGAATATTATGAGTACAGAAGCACTTCTACCCCCTCTCAATCAATAATCACTATCTTGATTCCTAGAGCATAATTCATTTTGCCTTGTTTATGAGCTTCAAATCAATGGAGTCATACAATATGTATTCTTTTGTGTCTGGCTATACTCAATGTTATGCTTTTAAGATTTATCCACAGTATCATGTTTAGTATTCCATCATATGAGTGTACTTGGGATTTATTGATTCAATCCTTGATGGAATTTTGGGCTATTAATACCAATGCTGCTTTAACATTCTTGTACTTGCCTCGTGGTTAATATATGTACACTATATAAGCATAACACTAGGAGTGAAAATGACCGATCCTAGGGTTTGTCTATTTGCAGCCTTGGCAGATAGTTTCCTAGAGTGGATGTCTCAATTTACATACCTGCCAGCAGTACATAAGAGTTCCAAGTGATCCACATCCTTGTAAGTACTTTGTACAGTGTGTATTTTTCATTTTAGCCATTCTGGGGTGTGTTCAAATGGTATCAGATTACAACCTTAAGTAATTTTCCTTATGGCTAATGAAACTGAGTATCCCTTCCCATGTTTACTAATCATCTGGATATCCTTTATGTGTGTTAAGTGATTGCTTAAGAGTTCTGCCCACTCTTCTATTAGCTTGTCTTTTCCATAATAGACTAGTAGGAATTCTGTACATGTCAGGCATAGTTTTCACTTTCTTAATGGGGTCTTTAATGAACAGAAAGTCTTAAAATTAATGTAACCCAATTTGTCTATTTTTTCTATCATGACTAGCGCTTTCTATATCCCAGCTGAAAAAGGTTATAGCCCATGTCTTTCTTCCCCTCTCTGTGATATTTTCTAGTGACATCTTCTATTTCACTAACCTTCTCTTTCATTATCTCTATTCTTCCATTAAGCCTATCTTATATATAGTCTGTATATCAATTATTTTTTCAGTTCTAGAATTTTCGTTTTCTTTTTTTACGGACTGCAATTCTCTGGTAAAATTCTCCATCTTTTTACCTATTTTCTATACCTTTTCTATGATTTTCTTAAAACATATTAGTTACAGTTTAAAATGTAAAGTCTTGGGGCGCCTGGGTGGCTCAGTCAGTTAAGCGTCTGCCTTCAGCTCAGGTCATGATCTCAGGGTCCTGGGATCAAGTCCCACATCGGGCTCTCTGCTCAGCAGGGAGAGAGCCTGCTTTCCTTCTCCCTCTGCCTGCCACTCCGCCTGCTTGTGCTCTCTCTCTCTCTGTCAAATAAATAATAAAATCTTTAAAAATAAATAAAACTTAAAGTCCTTTTCAAATAACTCTTATTATCTCAGCCACCCAAGAGACTGTTTTTATTGTCTCTATTTTTCTTCTTACCTTTCTGTGATTCTGTCCTATCATTTGGTATGCACTGAATGCAAAACACTATGTATGAAAAATTGTAAAGGTTCTGGATGATGTTAATGTTTATGTCTTTTAAAAAGGGTTCACCCTTTCTTCTGAGCACTTAGTGCAGGGGCTGATAACTTAAATCCCCAAATATTAGGCCAATTTGAGACGGGTTTATTTTATAGCAAGCCCAAGATTCTGGCTTTTCAAAATAAGAAATGCTTCTCTTTCCCATTTCCTGTCAACTTTCAAAAAATGTTGACAAGCAAACTGCCTGACTGCTTTAAAACTTAGTAGCAACTACAATACTTTTACAATAGTACTTCTAAAATTTTTTTATAGAATCTGTTCTAATAGTACCAAGTCCCTATGAATTTCATTATGGACTTTTAGATTTTTAGATTATTCACTGTTAATGAGGATCTTTGCTTACTGAGATTGTGCCATTTATTTAATACAAAATGTGGTAACAGCACTTTAATTGCTGCAAAGCATTAATCTGACAAATTGCATTCTATATAATTAGAATAAATACAAATAAGTTACATGTTAAAAATATTTTCCAAAAGTAATTTACTTTCCATATGATGTAAATTAAATTCTTTTAGTGCTTCAGTCTGGTACTAAACACTAACGTGAAATAAGTACAGTTTAACCAGTTTTTTTAGATGACAGAGGTTATGTAAGAACACTTATATTATCTACTAGATACAAAAAGTTATTCATAATATTCTTTGAAATATATAAAAAAACTTATGTTCTATATTAATAGGTAGAAAAATTAAGCCTAATATTTCTACCAGATTTTTAGTTTGGATTGCTGCATATTTCAAAAAATAACTAATGTAGATTCATTGCCATTTTACTTTTTATTTTATATTACACTTAGAAATATGAAGTTAATATTGTATATAAAAATGAAATTAAATGTAACATTATTTTGGAAAATACCAAGAGGTCTTTCAAGAAAACAATGATTTTTCTATTAATTCAAAAAAAAAAGTTTATGGGAGAAAAAACTACATATCACATATCTGAAATAAGTACATAACGAACACTCAAAACTCACAATAAGAACAAACAATCCAATTTTTTTAATGGGCAAAAGAATCAAAGAGACACTTAACCATCCCCCAAATATGTGTATTTGCACAGAGACGGCAAATAAGCACATGAAAAGATGCTCAACATGTTTGGTCCTTAATGAAGTGCAAGTTAAAACCACACCTGTTAGAATAACTAAAATAAAGAAATGTGGGGGGCGCCTGGGTGGCTCAGCTGGTTAAGCGACTGCCTTCGGCTCAGGTCATGATCTCAGGGTCCTGGGATCGAGCCCCCCATCGGGCTCCCTGCTCGGCGGGAAGCCTGCTTCTCCCTTTCCCACTCCCCCTGCTTGTGTTCCCTCTCTCACTGTCTCTCTCTGTGTCAAATAAGTAAATAAAATCTTTAAAAAATAAAAATAAAAAAATAAAGAAATGTGACAATGTCAAGTGCTGTCAAGGATACAGATGAAATGGAAGGCTCATAAGTTACTATAAAAGACAAAATGGTATAAAAGTTAAACATACACTTATGATATGATCCACAATTCTACTTCTAGGTAGTTTCCCAAGCGAAGTGAAAATATGTTCACAAAAAAGCTGCATGCAAATTTTTATAGCAAATGTTTACAGAAGTTTCATTCATAAGCACCAAAAACTAGAAACAACCCAAATATACTTCAACTGGAGAACGCATGAACCAACTGCAGTATATCCATACAACAGAATAATGTTCAGAAATAAAGAATGAAACACTGATACATCAACAACGAGGACTCTCAAATGCACTATGATAAGTGGAAGAAGCCAGACTCAAAGGTTACCTTCCGTGTGATTTAATTTATAGAATATTCTGAAAGAGGCAAAGGATGGGAATTGGGGAGGAGTTAACCTCAAAAAGATATGGAGGGAATTTTGGGGAGTGATGGAACTGTTCTATATCTGTTTTTCTTTTTAGAGAGCGAGAGCACAAGGCGGGGGGCAGAGGGAGAGGGAGACAGAGAATCTTAAGCAGCCTCCACACCTAGCACAGAGCCCAACACAGGTCTCGATCTCACGACCCTGAGGTGAAAATAACAGTCGGATGTTTTAACCGACAGAGCCACCCAGGCGCCCCTCCCTTTTTAAGTAGGCTCCATGCCCAGTGTGGAGCCTACCACAGGGCTTGAACTCATGACCGTGAGATCAAGACCTGAACTGAGATCAAGAGTCGGACATTTAACCAACTAAGCCAGCTAGGCACTCCCTGTTCTGTAGCTTGATTGTGGTGGTGCTTACACAAATGTATGTTTATACATTTGTATATACGGTGTATACACTAAAAATAGTAAAGCTTATTGTATGTAAATTGTACCTTAGTTTAAAATAATGAAAAAAAGAAGTCTGAAGTCAAGAAAACATATTTCCCTTAAGATGAAAAAGGTAATGAAAATTTAAACATCTTTAAATGTGTATCTATACAAAACATTAGAAAAATTCCCAGCTATTTTGCAAAATAAAATAAATCACTATTATTAGCCCATCTTCCTCCAAAAAATCAAAACTTCCCAACTAATTGATGAATACATAGGTACTAGGAACTAACTGAAGTTTTCCTTTGATTATTTTTATTTTCTCAATGAAACAGGAATCAGGCAATCAGCTGAAAGTGAGAGAGTAGGAGGAAATGCTGGAGGTTTATGAAAAGGAGAAGGCATGAAATATTCATTAGGGAGAAAGGTAGGCAAGCTTTTTCTGTAAAAGATCAGATAGTAAATATTTTAGGCTTTGATAGTCCTACAATCTCTGTTACAGCTACTCAACTCTGCTACTTGTAGGGAGAAAACACCCACTGATATTCCATAAAAGAATGGATATAGCTACGGGGCACCTGGGTGGCTCAGTTGGTTAAGCGTCTGCCTTCGGCTCAGATCATGATCCCAGGGTCCTGGGACTGAGCCCCACATCTGGCTCCTTGCTCAGCGGGAAGCCTGTTTCTCCCTCTCCCTACTACTCTGCCTGCTTATGCTCCCAATCTCTCTGTCAAATAAATAAAAATTCTTAAAAAAAAAAAAAAATGCCTACGACTACGTTCTAATACAATTTTAATTACAATTAACAGGTAGCAGATGGAACTGGCCCATGTGCTGAAATACGGATCCCATCTAGATGAGTGGTAGACTGAATGGACTAAGGAACTATATGCTTTTCAGCAGGTATTAAAGGCCCTGCTTAACATTTAAGGTGACCCTAATTCAGCACAGCTTTCTGTTTTATTCCAGAGATGGAAGGAGTTAAATTTCCCAAAGTTGTCATTTAGCCAAGTGAGTATTATGTATGAGAGAGAGCAAAAAGCATGAGTGTATCAAGAGAGTGATTATGATAAATGAGGACAGAATTTAAACTGGAAAGGAAAAAGATGAGGAAAAGGAATGCTAGTGAAAGGGAGGTAGAATCACTGGATTGTAGGTCCTAGTAGAGACAAAAGACTGTTGAAAACTAAGTATAAGAAGGCATCAACAGAAATGATAGGAGGCAATGCTTGAAAATCATGAAGAGATTAAGGTTTGGTAGCCACTAGCCTAAGGTATGACCAAGAGTGAAGTAGAATGAATGACAAGATCATCAACAAAGCAGAGGTCTAAGAACTGAGAGAGTAGGACATTCAAAGAATAAATTCTGATAGCAGTCAGCAAACTTGTCTATAAAGAGCCAGACAGTAAATATATTAAGCTTTGTGGGTAAAGAGGTAAAATCAAGGATATTGCATACATACTCATATAACAAAAGAGAAAAATTTCCACATATTTTTACTGATGAGATTCAACACATAATGATGATAATACAATATATAATTTATAATAATATAATAATAATAACAGAAAAACAGAATAATAGAATATAACTTTGACCACACAGATGTATTAATGGTAAGACTGGAATTATTTTTTATGGGAGGAGGTAGCATATCACTGAATTGGGGTTCAAAGTTAGTTGTTCCCTATCGTCAAAGCTGATTACAAATGTTTATCTGCTAATGCTAATCTATCTGTAATGAGATTTTACATATTCTTTAAAACTGTTTTGTCACAAAATACTGACATTAATCCAGGAAAACATAATTTTAATTAAAGAGTCATTCATCACTTGGAAGGCATTTCTAGAATTCTATTAGATTCTTTTCTTGATATTTGCCTTTTGCATGCCATTACATTGCAGATTAATTACTTCCAACTGAAGAGGAGGTAGAATTACCGTTTAATGGTCGTGAAATATGGAAATTTCTTTTGCACTCACATCAAGGTCTAAAATCTGATGAAAATATAGTTTGAGGCTGGAAAACATATCTACCCCATATGTGTGTGGAAATGGAGATTTTGCTTCTTGTTGTAACTTGTAACAACGTGGGAAGTGTATAAAGCAGCATTTTATGATTCCACATTAGCAGCTGTCAAAACAACTTTACAATAGAAGTTTCACTATAAGCACTGTTTTCCCCTCGTAGTATTACGTTTAATTAACTAAGAAACATTCTCAAGTCTTCAGTAAAAGCTAATTTCCAAAGCCATTTTCCAGTGTTCTATAAAATAGTGGTTGCGAGTAGTTCTTCTCATTCAGAAAAATTTAACCTCAGCTCTATACTCAAAAACTGCCAATGAAACTCGACCAATTCTAACATATTAAACTGCTATACAGTAGGGTAAGTCAGGATGTTCACTTATGTCTCAGATGAAAATTCATGGGAGCAATAATGGTTAAATCCATCACACCAAATGAAGATTGCTGTTGACACTATTGGTTCAGTGACACATAATAAATTCAAATGTTTTCCACAAAGTACTGCTCATGTAATACAATGAATAGCCCATAAGCTTTAAATGCTTTACATTTTCTTATTTTCTGCTCCACACATACTTCTCCCATTATCAGCTGTTAACACATCTTAGTGGACTCCACTTTGTATTATATACTGAAATAATGTTTTCTCGTGTATTCTTTTTAAGGAAATTAAACTATCTTTATTGAGATTTAATTCACATACCATGTAATTCAACCATTTAAAGCATAATATTCCATTTTGAAAATATTCTTGCCTACAGTTATTCCACAAAGGCTAATTCTTCAGTCACTTCCAACTTGGCATTGTCTCCTTGAATAAATAACAACTGGGTAGTATTGGTAACATCTGTCAACTCATCAAGAGCCAAGGAAACCATTTGAAATCACTTGCCTTGTTTTCTAATTGACTATTGCTGTTGCTCCATGTAGGGTTTCATTTGAAAACCAGGGTACCATAATAAAAATTTAAAAACCAATAGCCTTTACTACTTTCACTGTTAGTTGCTTCTGTTTAAACTGCTATTAAATTTCATCTATAGTTAATCATCCTTTAAAATATCCTTCATATCTGGGGCGCCTGGGTAGCTCAGTCGTTAAGCATCTGCCTTCGACTCAGGTCATGATCCCAGGGTCCTGGGATCGAGCCCCGCATTGGGCTCTCTGCTAGGCGGGAAGCCTGCTTCTCCCTCTCCCACTCCCCCTGCTTGTGTTCCTGCTTTCGCTCTCTATCAGATAAATAAATACAATCTTTAAAAAAAAAAAAATATCCTTCATATCCATTTCATTCAATTTTTAGTCAATGTCTTGTTCATAAATTCAGGCCATCATTACTTTGCCAGAGTATGACAGTGGTATTCCTAAGAAATCTCATTATAAAAGCAATTGTTGCAACGAGAGAGAAAAAAGAAAGATTGCAATTAGTTTCATAAGTTACTTCCCTGCAGGGGCAAAAACTTTAATAGCTAATTAATTAATCTAAAACGCAAACACTGCTGAGCAAATAAATCCAGACTGTTCAAAGAAGCAATAGCTTCAACTTTCAATTCAGCACTGTAATGATTTCATGTAAACTTTGTTTATACACAATATTCAGGAACATATTTACCATTCAAGAACTTTCATCCAAAATGTAAAAGCAGAGCAAATGTAACAGCTTAGAAATACAAAATATCACATGAAATACAAGGGAAGAAATGACCAGAAATCCTATTATTCTGCTAAAATAGTCTGTTACCATTGTCTATTTCTTGGCTACTATCTTATTCTTTTTAATATCATAAAAAACCTACGTACATCAGTTAGCCGCTGAGCAAATTCTACTAAATAATAATCTAGAAGTCTCAATGATTAAGCAGAACATCAGGCAATGTTTTCGGTAGGTAACCTCTACCCCCTCTTCCTGTAACAATCATTCTGTTCTCCACTCCTGCTTAACATCTCACCTCCTTAATAAAGGCCCCTCAAATGTCTCCTGCCCAGTCCCTAATTTTTTATGCCCATGGCTTCTGCATAAGGGAAACCTTTGTATTTTTCACTGAATCCTAACATTTTAAGTTAATACCTTTCAGTTCCAGGTTCCCATGAGTCCATCCTCCATTTCCTCCCAAATCTGACATTAGAAAAATAAAATGTCTTAACAGGCAGATTTTTCTGCAGGGATAAAGTTAGACCTCAAAACTCTATAACAGAGTTACCACTGATCAGACTCCAGGTCCCTCCCCTCCATCCAATGATACAGAACTAAAAGGTGATGTAGACAAGAACATACCTGACTGAATTTTAAGGATGAAGACAGTTCTTCCATTATATAAGCGTAACAGGCCTATATATAGAATACTATGCAACTTCAAATAACAGCAATATGTAATGCTCTTTTTGTGCCGGTATTCATTTTATTTTTTTCACAATTGTATTTGTCTTTTTAAATTTTAAATAATTAATCTGGGGCGCCTGGGTGGCTCAGTTGTTAAGCGTCTGCCTTCGGCTCTGGTCATGATCCCAAAGTCCTGGGATCGAGCCCTTCATTGGGCTCCCTGCTCAGTGGGGAGTCTGCTTCTCCCTCTCCTTCTGCCCCCCCCACCTGCTCACTCACACCCCCTCTCTCATATAAATAACTAAAATCTTTAAAAAAAAAAATCTATAATTTAGTCAATTCCCCAAGGTAATTAAGAGTTGACTGAATATATTTTCTAGGATAATTAAAAATGCACACTGAAAGTTCTTGCTCAGCAGTTATTCTTTATGTGCCCTTAGAAAGTCAAAATCAAAACAGATAATGAAATGTAGGTAAAGAAGAATCAGTTAAGCCCTGTAAGGAATTTACAGATAGATGAAAATATATGGGGGAGGGGGAAATCAATAAACTTCTAGTTAATCTGTCTATCAGCTTCTTTACACAGCTGTGAGGAAGAGACAAGAGACAGTCTTATAAGAAATAAAGACTAGGAAGTACTTCCATCAATAATCAGTAACACAAACGGCATAAAAGCAGCACAGGAGATGAAGCTGGAGATAAATAACTACATTAGGATGTCAATCCTATGACAGTTGCTTCTTAACAGTATCATGAAGTTCGACTCTCTCCAGAAGATCTACAGAAGAGCAAAGTTATAAAATAGGTAGAAGCAGTTACTATTATTGTGGCTGCTTTCAAATAATGTCAAAACACTTCCATAAAATTCAAATCAGAGTTGAAAATGATAATAACATTTAAGAATTCTTGAAAAACAAACTCTTCAGAGATAACATCTAAGGATCTTAAAAGTATTCAAAAAAAATAAGAATGAATGACCTTGATAAGTAAATTTAGATTGCCTTAAATATCTAAATCCTATTTCTTCATCCTGTGTCCAGACAGTTCAGTCACTCTTCCACCAAAGGCCCAAATAAATATATGAATTCTGAAACTACGTGTCATTAGAAGTCTGTCAAATGAAAAACTTATCAACAAATAAAAAAAAGTTTTGTCAGCCAATCCAGACATCTGAAAACTTAATGAATTCAAGTTGTGAAAAGCATGAATGTTGGTCATCCACTCAACTGGCTTCTGGAATAATAAGTAGTAGTTGTCAAAAAGACAGCTTCAAATATTGGAGAATCTTGAAGGTCTCCAGGTGTTTGAATTCAAGGAAGTAATTGGGTATTTTTCCAAAAGAACTTGTAAAAAAAAAAAACAACAAAAAAACCAAAGCATCAGATCTAGATTCAACTGTCTTAATGCTTTATCATCTGTAGAGTGTGAAATAATTGAGGGTACGGGGGTTTAGGGAAAAAAACACATTAAAGGAAGGCAAACTAACAAGTGAAAAAGTAACTTGTCTTGTTCTAGACTAACCACATTTTATAAAGTAACTGAAAATGATTTAAAAAACAATCAAGAATTTCCTGCTTAAGATTCTCTCTCTCCCTCTCCCTCTGCCCCTCCCCTCCGCCCTCTCTCTCCCTCTCGAAAAACAAAACAAACAAAAAAACAAAAGTTTTTGCCAACTCTAAATTTTCTTGGTGCTTGATCTACCCTTTCAATAGCATACTGGTTAAGGGCATGATCTTTGAAGACCTGGACTGTGTCGTTAACCAGTTGCACACATTGGGGCAAGTACTTAATCATTTTTACCTTTAGTTTCCTTATCTGTAAAAAAAAAAAAAAAAAAAAAGGAATAATCAATAGTACCCTCTCCTCGAGGGACTACTGTGAGGGTAAAGTGAGATAACTTATGTACTGTGTTTAATTCAGTGCTTGGACAGAACAGGTACTCAAATTTATTTGACAGTATTATTAGGTTGATGATACTGAATTCTTAGGAATTTCTAGCTTTTTAACTAACTTCAAAGTATCTGCCTCCTTCTGGTTCTTTTAACCTAGCATATATGACACACTGCTTGCTATCATATTATCCAGCATCTGCAATTGTCCTGATATCTGTCAGATTTTTAACTAGCTACTCTGTGTACCTGAATTTATCATCTGCATATCTGCTTACCTATCCTTGCCCAAATATTCCCAACTTCAGTACACCCCAGATTTTTCTCCTGGTCCTGGCTTCATTGTGCTTCTGCTCTACCACCTATACTTCCTACGATGACACTTAACTGCCATGTTAACACATGGACTACAAAGTCTAAATCGAACCTCACAGGACCATTTAAGTTCTATGTCTTCCATGAAGCCACCAATCTGAATCCTCACTGGTCTATTTCATCTGAACACCTAAAGCACAGGTTGTCTGTACTACTTGTATAGAATGTGTCCAATTGTGAGTCATGTCACTCACATGTTCATTCATTCAATAATGATACATAAGTAAGAATGAAACCACTTCAAGAGATTCCCAATTTGTTAAACTAGAGACTCGTCAAAACAAATGATAAATTTTTTTTTTTAAACTGCAGACACTAAGAACTAACAAAGAACATTTTCTATGGATTTGAGGAAAAGGTCATGTACACAAAATATATATACTTAATTGAAAACCAGGCAACTTTCCTTATATAGCCTCTTGTTCTCTGTATTTCAGTACTAATGCATAATGTCAAGATGGAGTTGATTCTCAGAATGACTTCTGCAATCCCCCAAAACAAAAAAAGTATGGCACAGTTTTGTGTGTGTGTGTGTGTGCACGCGCATAGGTGAGGGTGTATGATTTCTTCTATATCTTTACTGAGATACTTTGTTATACAGTGTTAAGCTTTTATATGTATTTTATGTGTAATCAAATCTTTTAGTGTGAATTATCAACAGTTTTGCAGAGGAAAAAAGGAATCTGGTTTCTGAATGCTTTGTTAATAAACCAGAGGATGTCAGTCACAGCAATCTGTAGTTCCCTGCTTAATCTTTCTTGGCAAGCTCTGGCCATGCCAGTGCGATCTGGCTCAGCAATCAGAATGCCAGCAGCTACTAGTGCAGGCAACATCCTCCGCAGCACAAACAGTATTCAGTTCCTCCATCTCCACAATAAGATACACTCTAACCAGGTCTGTAACGTCTTCTTTCAATAAGACCTCTCTATTAAAGCTCATAAACTATAGATTGGGGATTCAAATAATGAGAGAAATAATAACTCAACTATAATGAAGGAAATACAGTGTTGAGCTAACTTAGTCAAGGGTGAATCAACATTCTTACTCCACCCCACTAGCCCAACTGGTTTAAAAAAAAAAAAAAATGCTATTGTTCAGCTTTTTAACATGCTTGTGAATAAAAGTCATAGTCAAGAGGAAAAGAAGATCAACATATTTTTAGGCATAAAGAGTGCTAACTTGGGTGACAGGTTTTCCAGTGTTTCTTCCTCTATTTGTATATATAGAATTGTATGCATTAAAAACTAAAGCCTTTTTTAAAAAGAGGGGGGAGAAACTAATGAATATGCATAACTCTGAATGATTTGGTTTATTTTCAAAATACTTTTCATTTTGGGGAGCAAGATCATTCTATAAAATCTTCCCTATATACAAAATGGCTCATATGTTTTTACTAATGAAATGAAAAAATTTGTGAAAACTACCACACTATAAAATACAACCATAATTTGCTGAAACAGTCAGAATATCAAGATAGGTATTCTGTGGCTTACTATTTACAGGAATTTAGAGAACTAAAATAAAATTAAAATAAAATACTGAAAACTATATTAAGTTGTTTACTCCTCAAACTCACACCTCCTGTCCCATGGCAGTAAGACTGGTACTTTCTTAGGGTAAAATGGTGACAAGGTGTCTAGAAAAGAACACAACTGGATATATGTCATTCTAACATGTGGTCTATACATGCCTTTGAAGATGTAAAGGAAAAGGCACCTTAGATAAAATAATAACACCTGATCAAATCTGCCACTGAAAATCAATGTTTAACCCTGGTATGTACCTGACCCTAAACAAAATGATCAATTAGATTTTCATCTTCAACCTTGGCTTCAAGTCTTCACCTTCTCTCCCACATCCCCAAACATACCATAAGGATCTATAATACATTTACAAAAAGATAGAAATCTCCCATAATTGCCAAAAAAACAGCAGTCTCAAGAATATTTACCCTTCTCAGTGCCTTAGGCTAAAGGGATAAAGTTTTAACCAGAATTTCAGGGATCAGCCTCTGGATGAAAAAGTACTCACAAAAGGACATTTCATGGGCTAAGCCAAACTTTGGAAACATAATTAAGTGATAACCTGTCCAGGCTGAGTTTTAAAATTTTCTATCTGAAAACCAAATTAAGCTCGGTTCTTGGTTTTTAAAAGTCACAGATATCTTTTGGTGGCAAGAGTAGCCAAGCAGGTAATGATTTTTAGTCATGTTGGAAATGGAGCAGAGTACAGGCCTGGGGGCTGGGGAGGCTGGAGGAGACAGTATAATGAGACCTAAAAGAATATGAGGGAGGCTATAAGGAAAATGGAGCCTGTAAGAACTAGCAGTTCTTCTCACGACAGGACCATTGAGGATCAGTTGATACGTGACTCATTACCTTCTTGACAATTTAAAAATGGATAAACATATGCAAAATCTCTTTTACAGCCCTAACTAATGTGATGCATTCTTCTAAACTAAGAACGTACAGAGAGAAAGCCTTGACATGGGCAAACTTTAGAGCACTACCCACCTCTCCAAAAATGAAAGCCATTTAAAACGCGAAAGAACAGTAAGGGACAGAATAATAAATGTTGGAGAACATATATGTGGTTCTAAATATATACCCCCAGATAGGTATAGCTTATAGGTATCTTGGTTATAAGACAAAAACACCTTACTGTCTTCAGAAAGAATCCATAAAAGGAACCAAGAAAATGAAGAAGGAAAATCAATTCCCTTTATATCAGTTCCACCTGGGGCATTGAGGTGGTGCGAACAGTGAAGCAAAAGTGAGTCTCTCTTCAAAAGAAACTTTTCTCTGTTAAGGAACCATAATGACTGGTTTGCCCTGGTTCCTCTCAATTTCTTCTCTTGTTCTAACTGTATTCTCTATATCATGAGAACCCCAGCCCTTGTTTCCATTCCTTTTACATATTACTAAACCCGGTTATGGCTTAGTGGCATAGCAAGAAAAACTCAAAACGGCCAAAAGATAACTGTTATATGCTTCTAGTCTCATTCTGCAGTTAATGATTTCACATGTGTATCTGGCATCACAGACTTAGGTTGGAATCTTAGCTCCACCATATATGTATATTAGATTATATATAAATTTAGAAGAGTTTCTCAACTTTTTGTGTGCGTATTATTTCTTCATCTAAAAAACGGGGATGGTAATAGCTCCTCTCTTTCAAGATTAATATGAAAACTAAATGAGATATTTAACAAAATATTTAGCACAGTATCTGGTCTTAGTAAATTCTAAATATTAACTACCAATTATAACATGTTTAAATCCAAGATACCCCCCTGGCTTAGCACAGTTATTTTTTCATAAGATTACAGATTGTGACCAGCACATTAAAAAAGAATTTACTAGAACAGAACAGAAAATAGCAGAGTGCAATTAAGGGAAAGTACTGTTTCAAAAATCCTTGTCAGATACACACACACACACACACACACACACACACACTCTCTCTCTCTCTCTCTCTCTCTCTCACGTACGTGGTTTCTCTCAACTAAGCCGCCTGCAGTTTTCCTGTGTTGCCTTCCCTATGTAACCTTCAACAGCTAACACAGCTGGCTCTTGCTCAAGGGCACAAGAACATGTTGTACAAAACTCGACAACACTTATCACGCTGTGCTTGTTTATATGTATGTCTCTCCCATTAGAATATAAATTCCATGGAAACTACCTTTTTTTTTAATCTCTGTATTTCTGATACCTGAAAAATACTGAAGGCTCATTACATTTTTTTAAATGAATGAGTAAATCATCAAAATCTAATAGGTATTAAAAACATACAAAAATTTTAACCACTTTATCATTATCTGATCAGGTTTTATTACTGTATAGAAATATAAATTTAGCTGTAAGTCTCATAAGATCAATAAGTTGTTCTTTCTCCCAAAGTGCCTATTACACTCCCTTCCATCTGGAAGTGATGAATAAATGTTTACTTAAGAAACTGAAATGGCTGTAACAATCTTTGAAAAGTAGAACTTTAAAGCACATAGATGTGCTACACAGTTGAAGTTGTATTTAAGGAGACCAGTCACATTCATGCTTCTTTGTTAGGGGCAAAGAAAGGAAAATGATTAGGCAGAAGAAGTTGCTTCTTTTATAGGACAAACTGTCCAGGATCCCCTTTCACAGGTACTGCAGGTACCATGAGAACACATCTAAATAACATTGGGCAGGTTCCTGCTTAAGTACTTAATATAGAAAAATATGAAGAACTTTAATATTTTGGGGGCGCCTGGGTGGCTCAGTCATCGGGTGTCTGCCTTCAGCTCTGGTCATCATCCCAGGGTCCTGGGATCGGGCCCCCGCACTGGACTCCCTGCTTGGTGGGAAGCCTGCTTCTCCCTCTGCCCCTCCCCCTGCTTGTGCTCCCTCTCTCGCTGTGTCTCTCTCTGTCAAATAAATAAAATCTTTAAGAAAAAAAAAAAAGAACTTCAATATTTTCAGTATCACCATCACTCTCAATTCTACTTAAATGTAAGAATCAAAGTGATACAAATACACCAACTCTGCTTTTATTCCATCACAAAAAGGCAAAACACTAGAAATAAATTCTAAAGAAACACTTTTCACCATGCTTACAGACATCAAAGTCAAAAGCTGACAGTCTACTAAATCAAGGTTACATATAACACTTGGTTTTACATTTGTCAAAAAATAAAATAAAATAAAAGCAAATAAATGTTTGCTTAAAAAGAGACTTAACTTTTTAAGGTACGGGTTCCTTTAAAGTGATTTTCCGAAATACTTGTTTCTAAATCATTAACAACTTAACTGAAAAACTGGAAGTCTCCAATTTATCAGGATTACAACTCTCTTAATTTAGTAAGCTATATACATGAAACAGTAAGGGAAAAAAGAATGGTATCTGTATCTTAGGGCTCAGGCACTTTGTTTCTTTCCCAGACTAATGAATAAGAATGATACTTTTACCTAACCCTAAACTTGTTAAACATCTTAGGAAACCGCTATCTCACAAAAATCTCCTTTTGTCATTTCAAATACATTTTAAGTTATTATGAAACTCTATTTCAAAGTAATTTATTGGGCTTGGACATTAAAGGCAAGTCTTAACAGTTAAGACTGATTTATTCAAAGAAAAAATATGATACACACTCTTAAGAAACAAAACTGATGACAATGGCAACAAGCTGCTGCTACTTGTTAAAAATTCTTCCCTGTATTTGGAATGGTAATTTTAATGACCCTATAGGAAGGGTGGCAACACTCACCAGTATGAATCTTCTCATGTCTCTGTAGCAGGTACTTCTGTATGAAACGCATGTCACATTGACTACATTGAAATGGTTTTTCGCCTTAAAATAATTTCACATCCACAAATTAGTTACTGGATAAAACACAGTTTATAGTTACTATTTCTGAGGAAAGATAAATCTTAGAAGCCCAAATTCTGGAAAATTCCAAATTATCCACACAATATTTTTATACTGTTTATTAATTTAAAAGAATTTTATTTCCTCAAATTTTTCCCCCACAATTATAAAATTCACATTCTCACAATCACACAAAGATGAGATCAAATCCACTCTATATCCAAAAGGAAGGAAGGAAGGAAGGAAGAAAGGAAGGAAGGGAGGGAGGGAGGGAATGAGGGGGGGGAGAGAGAGAGAGAGAGAGAGAAAGAGAAAGAAAGAAAGAAAGAAAAGAAAGAAAGAAAAAAAACACAATTCAAAACAATTTAAAAATCAGGAGGCTAAAAAGGATCTGGGTTATCTAGTGTGTCTTAAACAGCTCCTCTCTCTTTTTATCTGAAAGAAGATCCACCCACCCTGTTCTCCATGGCTAACTATCCCTTTATGCCCTTTCAATTATTTTCTCCAGAACCTTCAGAACTTTCGAACATTTTCGTTTTTTTTTTTTTAATCTGGACTCTTCAATCATTCCTTCTCTGCTGGAACCTCTCCTTCTAAGTATTCTTGAGGTCTGCTCTATGCAAACAAACTTTCCAGAAATCCTGAAACACTCCCACCTTATTACTTTCTCTCCTTCCTTTTCAACTATACCTTAAGAGTAGTTTACCTCATGTCTCAAATTCTCCACCACCCACTTGGGCTTTAACTCTTATACTCTGCTTTCTTAAAAGCTACTTGTGATCTCTTTACTGTTTTATTCCAATGGTTTCTTCTCAGTTCTCTACCCCTCTCTATCCTCTCTGAAGGTTGTGCCATTGCTGATCATACCCGCCCTGGAACTGTCTCTTTTTTTTAGCTTCTGGGACACTCTATTTCCTACTTCATTAAACCTACTTATTACTCTATCTTCCCCACCCCATACCCTTTAATTTAACCTACGTGTCTAGTCTGTTTCCCCAAGGATCTGTGATTAGTCTTTAGGTCTGCCCTCTATAATGTCATGTTCTTAATGATCATTTTTAATATCATTTTTTAGTATTTGAAGCTCATATTTCATAAATTCTTATTTCAAACTCCATCTGGATGTCTTGCAGAGAAAAATAAATGTTGACAGGCTTTTAATAATACATTATTTAACTGTTTCTCTAGCTGAAAAGAACACATAAGCCAGATAAGTGTCCAATTAAGACTAATTAATTTTACACATCATTGCTCATTGTTTTCTCATTTAAAGTTTTTGCTGGTTTCCTTCTGACACTCTGGCCTGTGGAAATCTCTGATTTAAAATGCCAGGTTAGCTACAGTCTTAGAAATGAATGACATTTATGCGAGGTAAAAATAGCAACAACAATAATCTTAATGGCCATAAGCCCATTTTAATTCAAGAAATACCTGTATGAATGAAGACATGTCTCTGTAAGTGATAGTTCGTTCTAAAGGCAGCATTGCAGTGCTCACAAACGTGAGATTTAGGGGTTTTCAAACCAAGTGATCCATCCTCATTTATTGTAAGGATCTAGTTAAAAAAAAAAAAGTAAAAAACAAAAGAAGTTTTAAAAACATAATACTAACTTATAAAAAAGGTAATGCCTTTTAACACAAACAATGGTCACCAGAAATTATGAAAATTTCTTTCCTAATCTTGAAAAAGGTGTTAGAATAAGGTTATGATTAACTGTAGGAAAGTACAATGTGACTCGGAATGGTAAAAATCACTAATAAAACCTTGGAAGCTGGTGTAAGTAAGATCTCAGCACTCTGTCCCCTCTTCTCCAAAGGTGATGTCTAACAGAGTCCCGAAGTGCTCTCTGCTAGGGTGAGTGTAACTTTATTTTCAATTTTAAATTCTCACATATGCAGGACGAAAGTTTTATGTTTTAGATAGACATGGCATAAATATCAATCAGTATAGGCTGGTTAAATCATGGAAAATGAATGCAACTTAATATTATCTGGTTGTAAAATAAAATGAGAAAAGCTCTCTACAGACCTACATGGAAAAAGCTCCAGGATTTATTAAGTAAAAAATGCAAGGTTTAGAATCCAGTACATAATTTTGCAAATTTTTATATATAAGAAAGTACATACAAGGATACATATTTATTTGTATATGCATAAAAACTATTTAAGAAGGATACACATGAAACACACATAGCCTTGGTTGTGATGGCCGGGGGAACTGGGCAGAGGGGAGAAAGTGGGAGGGGGACTCTACATTGTTTATACTTAAATACTTTTCTGAATCACATAAATGCTTACCTATTACATTTTCGTTCTTGCTTGCTTGCTTGCTTTTCTTTTGTTAAAGAAGAGAAAAAGAGCAATCTACGTTTTTAAGTCATCTAGCATAGAATTTGGAGTCTGGTTCACTCTAGAATTTCTAAGGTAACTTATTCTAGGACTACTAAACTGTCATTGAGCATATTCCTAAAAACATCTGTTGGATAAATAAGTTAAGAGTGGGTATGGGGAAGGAAGACAGGTGACAAAGAAATCATATCTTCCTGGGCTTCCTGAGGTTGAGAATATTATGGGCCTGGTCTGGACAGTGCTGGAGAGAAGCTCATCTTTGGGCTTCATGTATTCCAATTTATCAACCATTTGTTCCACATGCAACATTAAACTGTCTCGCTCATGAGACACATAGCAGAGTAAAAATAATAAATGATCTTTTTTTTTTTCATTACTGAGGAGATTAGAAATGACATGGCAGAATATGACATGAAGATAAGAAGCAGAGAAAACCAGCAGGAGATCAGATCACTAGGAGCATGGCAAGTAAGAGGGAAACAATACTGAAGGTGGGGGCATACAGTGTAGGAGCTATGAAATTGTGTCCCACACAGGGTAGAAAAATCTAGGAAACATCTTAGAAAATACAAAGGCCTGTGGAAACTGATTAGAGCCTGTAAACACACAGCTATGACCCCCTTCTCAAACCTAGAGAACAGGAGAGGTAAGGGGGAAAAGGCTTTAATTTTTAAAACATCCTTTTACTTTAAATTCTGGAAGACAACTCAGCCTGTACTGTATGTAAATCAATGGTAATTATTATGCAAATTATACAGGATATTTGGGTTCTGGGCAAACTGCCAATGTGGTCAACAATGCTTCAAAGTCTATGCACCAGAGTCATAAAGAGAAACATTTGGCACAAGAATGGAAGTGGGTGTCACAGCTTCCTGATGAGAGTCAGTGAGAATAGAAAGTTTCATCTCTGGCCAGTTGCTTTAAATTTTTTGACCCCTCCAAGTCACAAAATAATATGCAAGTTAACACTATGCAAAACAAAACACAAAATCTTTTCAAAGAAGATTCAAAATATTTCTAACATAAAACAAATAACAAAAAGATGTTAAACATTTTATATAAAACAGAACTAAAAACAAGATAGCACCAGGTATTTTTTCCACATATGCTGATAACAAGATCCAAGTGCCAAAACACATGGCAGCTCAAGAGCTTTCTGTGGCATAGCAACTGCAAGGGAAGTCTCTGCAAGGAACAAATCTGGCCCAAGTTACTTAATGTGAAACGGATGTTGTCCCTGACTGTACAAAGCCCTTTTATGAAGAGTTAAGGAGTTCTAGGTCATTGTTTTCTGGCACTGAAGGTAATGCTGCCTTTCCCTGTGCATTCAAGCCTTAACTCAAGGTGGATTTTATGGATGAAACAGCTAACACTGGCTTGTGAATAAGAAGACTGAAAAATCTAGCACATTTATAAGTTCAAAGACAGAAAAATCAAATTCTTGGACATTTTAATATTTCTTTCTCTGTGGTTTTTTTTTGGGGGGGGGGGGCCAGAATAACAAACATATTTGTATAAAGGACACTGAGTAAAGTTCATCTTGCCTCAGACGAGCACCAGTGGCTCTTCCAATTTGTAACCTGTTTTCAATATAACCACGTGATTTTGTCTGTTTTATTCACCACTATAACCCCAGTGCCCAAGATGGTATCTGGAACATAGTTAGACTCTATAAATGTCTAATGACATGGCTGACTGCTACCCATACCAAACAGCCTCATGGCTCACCAATTTATTCTTTTTAAAAATTTTTGCCAAAAGTGATACCTTTCAATTTTTCGAAGTTACTAAGTAGTGCCACAGAGACGTGGCTATGTTAAAGAACAAAGGCCCTTAGTGGAAAAGAAATTGCACATTAATATAGGCAAAATTTTCTTCCTTGGTATAGATATGGCTTCTGTTCTTGTTCACACCCTTTCAAGATCTTTTGGGAGAATGTGATCTACCAGTTAAATGTGTCTGCCTTAGAGATTAGCAGTCTCACTTGCTACTCTAACTAGTACCATAAAATATTTCTGCTTTTCTTTTTCCCCTCAATTTATGAACACTATTACAACTAAACATTTTAAATTTCAAGGTTTAAATCCTAAAATGCCTGGTATAGTATCTCCATTTGATTTGTCTTGCTTCCTGTCACTCCTACTCTTGGAGAAATATGGTATATTATAAAGACCAAGCAATAAGGCTTTATCAAGAGTGGAGAAATTAGTAACAGTCTAAACAATACTTACCATACTTGATTTTCTTAACTGTTTACAAATTTAAAACAGATTTTTTAGTAAAAAATTTCAAAACCAAATGGAACTCAATTAATCTGCTTTCTTAATCTCATGGTCCATTATTTTTTGTTCTGAGCCAAATCTGTTCCCAGCTAGCTACTATATATGATGGTTATCTTAAATAATACATCAATTTTCATCAGGCAAAGCACTAACAAAGCTCTATTAAATTTAGAGATTTTTCACTCCTCAAAGGTCACTGCCACTGAACAACCTAACACTCTTCAGTGAGGAAAAGTTTTGCTGTCTTAAAAGGCAGAAATTATTTTCTCCATTCTTTGTTATGTACTATTAAAATTATTTTAAAATAATTTTAATTATCTTAAGGTAATGATTATAGGTTTTATCATATATTCTTAAATCAACCTAAAGCATCTTCTAAACTACCAAAACCCAAAAGACAATATAGAGGAGATAATTTAAATTTCTCCTGTATTGTAAGTCAGTTCACTGCAACTGAGGGGTGGAGAATGAGATCTTCTATAATTCTCTTTATTCTTCAAATCCAATCAGAAGCAGAATAGTGCCATCCCAAAGATATACAACAAAATAACACAGCCATAACCATCCACAGCAATAACCAGCACAACATCTTGACCCTTCTAGTTACCTCTAATATCCCACCCTCACACTGTCACTCTCATTCTTCAGAATTTTCACTATCTGTCCATACTGGACTTCATACATTACAAATTTCATTTTAAAATGACAAGCTTTTGACAGTGCCAGAACACAAAAGTCACTGTATTGTAAGCATGGCACAATAACTAATGTTCAGCATAATAACCCTAAGTTTTAGAAAAGGTCATTTCTCTTAGGTTTCCTAAATATTAGGCAAAAAAGTATGTGATATTTAAAGAAAGGTTTGCATCAAAATATTTTTTAAAGTTAGGGTTCAGTTTTGTGAGAAAAATTATTTACCCAAAACACATAGCTCCCTGAGAAAATTAGAGAAATAAAATATTAGGGACGCATGGGTGGCTCAGTCGGTTAAGCGTCTGCCTTTGGCTCAGGTCATGATCCCAGGGTCCTGGGATTGAGTCCCGCGCATCAGGCTCCCTGCCCAGCAGGGAGCCTGCTTCTCCCTCTCCCTCTGCCTGCCACTCCCCCTGGTTGGTGTGCTCTCTCATCAGTTCTTCGGCTTCAAAGCCACTTCTTCCATAATCAAGTCAACACACAGGAGAAAGTATGACACATGCCTGGTATATCTATTTCTCTGTTCCCTTTAATTAAGTTTTCTTCATTTATATAATTTAAGATCTTTTTGATATCAAAATCACAAATCTTTTCTGAAAACCAATAGTGTATAATAAATTGCTAAGAAAGGATTCTCTATATAATCTACAATCTATTTGATCTGTGGAATACTCTCATCCTTACTGAGTTCAGCACAACTCTGAATGATCAGTTTCTACTCGGACCACCTAAACTATTAAACAAACACAGTTCCTTTCTTCAGCACCTGATAAGAGATGCTGGCACATCACAGGCATCTAAACTGTTTGCTGAGGGAATGAAAAGGGAGATACATTTCAGAATAAGAAGTAAGGAATTAAAAGTACTCTGCTCTATCTCATTCAGTCACTAAGACATTTGAAAAGACCTATACAATGTATACAATACTGGATTAAGATAATATTATTATACTTTTCTTAAAAAGATTATCTTAAGAGTTCATTGACTTTGACTCAATAATCCTCATAGAAACCTTCTGTGTTACCTCCTAATACACCTAACAAGTGAATATCAAAGTCAAGTGGTAATAGCTCATTCCTTACTTCTTATTCCAGAAGTTTCTAGTATTAAGACTTGAGATTCTCAAGCGTAAACATACATCACAATCGCCCTGGACTCTTTTAAAGTATAAATGGAAATCCCCTCAATAAGAATCCCCAGGGTTGGGGCCTGGGTATTTATAACTGGAAAAGCCCTACAGGTGACTCTAATGAGAGCCAGGAGGAAACCCACTGACATGAATGCATGGAGAACGAATTAAGTTTACTAAAACTTATCACGCATTTCTGATAACTTTAGTTCTCCATATAGTGCTAATCCACAACAAAGCGAGATTCAAAGGGGCGATGGAACTAAGTATAGCAATGTAAAAAAGAATAGCACGTCATTAAGGAATGAGACAAGAAGCAATTATAAGCATCAAAAAAACACTTAAAGTCCACCAGTCAGGAGCGTTCAGGGTAAGAGGCGGGGAAAGCCCTAATATCTCAGTCCTTCCGAAAGGCCTCATTATAATTCATATGATTTTTTAAAAAATGTTTACATCATCAACATAGACAGACATTAGACATTATAGTTCATATGCACTATACTTAAAAAGAACACAACACATTAAAGATCCCCGACAAAGTTGTTAAAATTAAATTAAATTTGACATTTAAAAGGGCCAAGATTTTATTATGTAGAAAACTTACTTTCATAAACAAGCTTAATCCATGATAGCACCAAATAACTTGACCTAGCCAACATTCCCAAGCTTGACTATATCCTCTTCTTCAGACATGCTGCTAAATGTATTTTGGCATTTTCAGTATCAAATCTACCTCTGCCATATGATAGAGGCTTAGAAAGCAATATTGCTTAAAATCCATGGCAGCTAAAGATGACCTAACAATACAGTACTTCTCACTACAGAGCTGATCTTGAAAGGAGTCACATTTATTTATATGGATATGTAAGCTCTAATACTTTAACCAGAAGTCTATCATGTTAGTTATATTTTCTGTATAGATCCCCAATCTAATATGACACAATGGTGGCACACACCCAAAATATTCATAATGGCAAATTCAAGATCTGGAAAAGATTTGGGGGGAGAGTAGAGTCTTCTAAGCATAATAAATTCTAATTCTTTGTGAAACTTAAAACTGTTTTTAAGGAATTTAAAACAAGCAATACACTGATTTATAGACGTGAGATAAGCTTTTCTTTCTCTTCTTACAAAAAAGGAAGAAACAGTTACTTTAATGAAAAATATGAAGTGTTAATTTTTAAAAACATGCTTGAGAAAATGTAAAAAAACTCACTGGTTCTGTCTCAAATTCTAATACTCCAGACACAAAAACCATTCATCTGGAGACTGCAGACCAGTGTTAAAAACAGTCCACAACCATTCTCCATTACATTTAATGTGTCAGGAAAGTTTAAAAATAATTGTTTTTGTTAGTCTCACACCCTCATCTTCCATGTATTATTTCTAGTTATGTCACTCTCCTAGGAATTCCCTAAAAAGACCTCCCCAAAACATTTCCTTATATATAATATACTTAAAATAGGCCAAATCTTTCATCTAGCCATTACATAGATATATATTTACGTAATACCCTTAGAAATATTTTAATACATTATCAGTTTATCTACAAATTAGACAAGCAAAATAGCTTAAAGCCTCTAAAAATCTGATCTGTATTAGAAACACCTAGAACATAGCACCAAATAGAGATGCCAAATAACACCCTACTAGAAGATAATAACCTGAGTTTTAGTCAGAATTTTAGGATACATTACACTCAAGAATAGTACCAGAAAAAAAATGGCAATAAAATACCAAGGAAAATGTAGTATATTTTTTTTTAAAGACTTTATTCCCCATAGATTAGCAGCAAACCCAAAGTAACAATCACTATTGCAATATTATAATTTTTTCCTCAAAACCTTGTATTGTATATATGAAAAACTTGATTTATTCATTAATGTAAAAAAACAACAACACAGAAGTATCATATAAGTCACTGAGAAAAAAATTAACCCCAAGAAAACAAAGGGAAGGAGAAAGGCAGGGAGGGACGTCACCAAACATGAAATATAAAATGCCAATAATTATGGGAGAAAAAAAGTTTAGTATGGCCAGTAACTAAAGAAATTAAAATTTAAACTATAATGAAATGTCCCTCTTATGCTACAGAAAATGAAGTCTCACGCTTAGAAGTACAGACAGACATGACACACCTCAGGCCCACTACAGGTAGCAATGTAACTGGTACAACATTTCTGGAAGGAGCCACACTGTCAAGAACACCTTTGAAAAATTCATGCCCTCTGATTGATGATTGATTCAGTAACACATGAAGATCTATACACAAATATTTTAAGTGCAGCATGATTTAAAATAAAGGCAAAGAGAACACAACTTCCAACAATATAGCAATCACCGAATACAATGTGATACACCAAAAAATAATATATTATGCAGCTAATAAAATCTTTATAAAAACCATTAATAACTTTAAATGTAAAAATTGCTTACACACTGTTAAAAAAAATCAGGACTTTCAATCAATCAATCTATGTACACAAATTTGAATACAGAAAGGGAATATGGCAGAAAATTATGTTAGCTATCTCTGGAAATATGACTACAGGTTATCTTAGTCTCTGTATTTTTCAAATTTTTCTATAGTAGCTATACATATCTATCCCAAAAGCTGTGGTATGTTCTTAATGCTTACCAACAGAGTAAGGAGTCAGGTGGTGCGAAGTGTTTGTTAAAAATATTCTCACTATGGCTAATTTTAAGTTACTAATGATTTTAGCACTGGCTTGCAAAATTCCTGTAAATTTAGCAATCAGCTCTGGCAAGCCAATACAAGCTGGTTTCAGCACATCACTGAGTCCAAAAATAGACTAATTATATAAATAATGATGATGATAATCTAAATCACAAATGTAAAAATAAGGAGCCATCAAAATTAAAAGGTCATGTTATATTATGACTTAAAAAAAAAAATCCTTCCTCTATGAGGGAAAACAAAAGATGAAAAATAACTATAAAGATGTAAACATACTGCTCAGAATTCAGAGACTTCCTAGAAATACCAAAATGCTACCTACTGTCAACTATTACTATATCAAAGAGGAAAAAAAGCCAGCAATTACTACTAGTATTTACTAGGTCACTTATTTACTAATCTATTCATTCACCCATCAAGTATTTCTTAAGGGTCTATTATGCCTACTATCCCAGGCTCTTGGGATACAACTGTGAATAATATGAAGTCCCTGCCCTCGTGGAGCTTACATTCTAGTACAGGTATCCCACAACCTTTCCCTGATGAATAACTGGTGTTGAATTTTCTTGAAATCATATTAAAATAAGTAAAACTAATATGAATGAGAAGCAAGGGCAGAAAAGAGAGACGTGAAAAAAGAAAAGTTTGTCTTTAGAAAAAAGACATGGTGAAAAAAGTGGAAAAATTAAAACCAATGGCCCGCCACCTCCATGCAGACATGCATCCCGTCCTCCTGGCGATTCTGATACAACATTCCAACTTTACTAAGCCACATGAGATTTTTATGTTTGCCTTATGGTCCAGCAGCCAGGTTCCTGCCCATAAGATTAACCAATAGTTTGGAACTAGGAGGTTAGGGACCACCGCCTTAATATATTCTCTTACTTTTGCAGGAGAACGTTGTTTCCGTTTCTTCTTTTTCTGTAAGTCTACTGGCTCTCTGATTTGTTTTTTGTCTCTCATCAGTTGCTCAGATACATCAGTAAAAGTAATTTCCTGCTTTACACTTATCTGTTAAAAAAAAAAGCCAATTTTAGAAATAAACAAAAAGTCCATTGTGACAAAGCCATTACATGTTTAATCCTTTGCTCAACCTACATATAGGTGCTTCCAAAATGATGGTGTGTGTGTGTGCGCGTGCGCGGAACAGTGTATTGAAGAGTTCATTAATACGCAATAGAATAATAAGAGTCAAGAGTATATGAATAATAAGAGTCAAGAGTGTATCAACTAAGGAATAGACTAAGATTTTACAAAAATCTATCTGGAAAAGAAGACTAAAGATATCATGGGAAAGGATTGTAAGACCAAAGAATAAAGTAGAAGTCAGGACAAAGTAAGATCAATTTCACTCCCACATTTAAGGAAACTGATACTGAAGTTAAAAGCACAAAAAGAGGTTTAAATTCCAAAAATCAGTAAAATATTGGGGGAATAAAAGGGTATTCAGACTTCACAGTAGGCTTTCTCTCGATTTATAAAATATCATGAGGAAACACAAAATTCCAAAATGTAATCACGTCAGAAGAAAGGTAAGACAAAAAAATGAAAATTTAATTATCTTTAAACTCAACACCCTGACAATATCTTAGCTTAGCCTGTACTTTCCTGGCCTATACACCAAACCATCACCAAATAAAGATGTTTATAAAACTGCATACAGTGTTAGGCCACTGTTATGTACAAGGCAGGACACTAATTACACAACAAACAAAAACTACAAAATGTTATCCCATCTTCAGATCTCTGTTTTCACAGATGAGATGCTTGTCCTAAAAAATCACAAACCCCCCCCCAGACACACAAATAGAAACGCATGAAGGTTCTTAGATCAGTAATGGTAGTGCCAATTCTCATCACAACTGATGATACTCAGTCATCCGCTCTTTAATAGTACATTTTCCATCTATCCTTGAAATGAAAATACAAGAATCTTAAAACTAAAAAACCTTTCAACTCAACAGGTTCTGAACCACATTAAACATCCGTGACCTTTCCAACATGTAAGGACACAACAAGAAGTCTGCGATCTGGAAGAGGGCCTTCACCCTACCATGCCGACACCCTGATCCTAGATTTCCAGCCTCCAGAACCGTGAGAAATAAATCTCTGTTCTTTATAAGCTAAAATAAATAAATAACTCCTTAATAACAATCCAGGAAGTACCATGTAGTAGTGGCTACATTTTTCAAAACATACACTAAAAAGAATGGTGCAAAACATTGTAACATCTTACAGGTTCACAGTGTAAAGTTGGAAGACAGCTGTGTAGAAGGGGTTCATGAGGAAAATGCAACATAAGGCAGGGATTTCAGGCTGACAAAATAAGGAACTGGAAGCTTTCATAAATTCCTGAGGTGTAGGCAGTATAAGAATCACAAATCAAGAAGAATCTTGGCACAAAAACAGGAGTAAATGATTTACTAGGCTAATAATTCTTTCTATCAGGTTATAGAATAGTACTAGCAAACCTTCCTATGGCTTCTTTTGGTATCATTATTTGGAACATAAAATAAAATGGTAAAATCACCACCAACAAGGCTTTGGAATACAGACATGTTAACACCTCGGAAGTGATGTGTACTGAAATACAAAACTTGGATTGGGTATGAGACAGCAGAGATGATTACAGACTATGTAAGCAGCTGCTGAATTGCTCTGTCCCATTTTGCAGGGGCACCAAAAAGTAGTTCCAGTATTTCCATCAGCTTCTAAATTGCAAAGAAACCATGAAAATTTATCATGCAGCAGTAAGAAACAGAGGAATTATTTTTAGCAAAAGTGCCAAGTAGAGTATAAGACAAATTCACAAATTCTGCAATTAGCAGATATTCACAAACCAAGGAAGAGCCTTTATGTGTAAACAGTGAAAAAGATTAATAAATGTATCTAAACTTTTCAGTTATTTCCACATATATGGAAAGTGGTTTTTTTTTTTTTTAGGTTTTATTTATTTATTTGTCAGAAAGAGAGCACACAAGCAGGGGGAGCGGCAGGCAGAGGGAGAAGCAGGCTCCCCGCTGAACATGGAGCCCAATGTGGGACTTGATCCCAGGACCCTGGGATCATGACCTGAGCAGAAGGCAGACGCTTAACTGACTGAGCCACCCAGGCATCCCTGGAAAGAAGTATTTGTTTTTTTTTTTTTTTTTTTAAAGATTTTATTTATTATTTGAGAGAGAGAGACACAGCAAGAGAGGGAACACAAGCAGGGGGAGCGGGAGAGGGAGAAGCAGGCTTCCCACTGAGCAGGGAGCCCGATGCGGGGCTCGATCCCAGGACCCTGGGATCATGACCTGAGCTGAAGGCAGACGCTTAACGACTGAGCCACCCAGGCGCCCCGGAAAGAAGTATTTGTACTAGCATTCTCAAATATAAGGCACACTTTTAACATATGAAAGCCCAGCCTCAAACCTAGAAGTATCAATGAATCAAAACATTGTGAATGTCAGGCACACAGGAAGTTACATTTTTAGAGTGCACCAACAGGCTTATTACCCATAAGTGGAATAAATTAATCTCCTCTATATATAACATAACCACACACTAAAGTATACAGATTCAGCCTAAGGTGCTTAGAAAAGATGGAGGTAACTCTAAACCATAAAGAGATGGATGGGTATGATAGTAAGTCAGCTAGAAAGAGTGAGTTGCAAAAAAGTCTGAGAAAACTTAAGTCTTCTTTGGCTTTAAGAAGACAACTATAATCTATAAAAACATGAAAACTTTTTTTTTTTTTAAGCAGGCTCCACGGCCAGCGTGGAGCCCAACATGGGGCCTGAACTCATCACCCTGAGATCAAGACTGGAGCTGAGAACAAGAATCAGATGCTGAAACTGACTGAGCCACCCAGGCACCCCAAAACATGAAAACCTCTTAATCATGACAAAAGAGACAAGAATTCATCTATACGTTGTCTTTTCATTCCTTGAGAACTGTCTTTACAAGAAAATCAAGTTCTCAGTGTTATTTTTCACCTAAAATAAACCAAAGTATAACTAATCAAAGCAGCATCTGCAGGTACATGATATTTGAAAAGACTGGTTTGCTGGAATTTTGAAACATATTCAGGGGCGCCTGGGTGCCTCAGTCGGTTAAGCAGCTGCCTTCGGCTCAGGTCATGATCCCAGGGTTCTGGGATCGAGTCCCACATGAGGCTCCTTGTTCAGCGGGGAGCCTGCTGGTTTCCCTCTGCTTGTGTTCTCTCTCTCTGACCTTTTAAAGAAAAAAAAGAAAAGAAAAGAAAACCAAGAGACTAGGAAATACGTCAGATTAAAAAAACAAAGACTGTGGTTTCTTCCTCATCACTTAAGCTTTACCATTCCACCTTGTCCCATATACAACTTCATGCCTACATTTGAGACCTGAATTTCAATGTTGTTCTCACTACCGACCCAGAAATACCATCAAACCATCAATCAGCCTAACTACCCTTCCTTTCATAAGATCTGACTAAACCCAGGCATTTCTCCACCTAAAACCTGAAGCCCCCTCTAGATCTCTCACTTTGAGACTAGGGAAACTGTCAGGCATGACTCCCATGTTATATCTACCTTCCATACTCTTCTAACTTCTTCCCCAACACCTTTAGAAGAGGTAGAGACCTATAATGTCATACCTCCTCACCCCTTGCCACAGCCCATGCTGGTTCTTTCTTGCTACTTCTAAAATATATCTCTTAATTATCCTGATGTTTTCTTCATTTTTGATCTCTTTCACTTCATTCTCCTGACCTTAAATATAAAGAGGCCTCTCTACATTAAAAAAAAACTCTTCCCTTGATTCCCATGATCACTAGTAAAGGGAGCCCAGAATCCAAAATTACTCTTTTAAGACTTATTTCATTTCCGTCCCAAAAGTAGACAAACTATCCTACTTTTATATTTCACTATTTCATGCACTTGTATCTTATCTTGGTATCTGCAAGTAAGATATTCTTCTTTGGTATTTCCCATAATAGCCTTACTCATTTATTCGTGCAACAGCTACTAAGTGCCTGCAATGTGCTAAACTCAGTCTAAAATAATTTAACAAAAGCTTTAAATTTACTAAAATTCTAATATGTACAGAGCACAATTCTAAATACCAAGAACACAGTCTAAATATAAGGTCTCCTTTTTAAAGGTCTTAAAAGTGTACATGCGGAGTTTTGATGCATAACAACAACAACAAAAAAACACCAGCAATTCAAGATAGTACATGTTAGGTTCAACCTAAATGAATGGTACAGGGAATAAGGGCAGGAATCAAAGGGAAAATTAATGAGATTGGAAATAACCGCAAAAGGCTTCATGAATGAAATAAGAGACTTAATCAGAGCTGCAGGTTTATCATACATATCCCTTTATTTTTTCCTTCCAACCCTGCTACCCTTCCCAACTTCTTTCTTCCAGACTTAATAATGTTAATAAGTGATATAACAAATGTGAAATGTACTAAAATAAATTTGCCAGACATAGTGTATGATGAATAAGTATTTCATTTGGGTTGCACATTTTAGTCGACCCTCTACCCATAACTCCCAGGTAAGAAGGTTTATTTTAGACTCTTCCTTTTCTTCATTCTCAGTATTCTACATCCATATCCAGCAAAATCCATTTCACTCTAACTTTATCAACCTTGCTGCCTCATGGCATTATCATCTCCCTCATATATTCTCCCATGAAAAAATATAAAACTGTTTTTTGGGAGCACCTGGGTGGCTCAGTCAGTTAAGCGTCTGCCTTCAGCTCAGGTCATGATCTCAGGGTCCTGGGATTGAGCCCCGCCCGCAATGGGCTCCCTGCTCAGCAGGGAGTCTGCTTCTCCCTCTCCTCTGTCCCTTCCCCATTGGTCCTGTGCATGCATGCATGCGCTTCTCTCTCTCTCCCCCCTCTCTCAAATAAATAAAATCTTAAAAAAAAAAACAAAACAAACTGTTTTCTTATCATCTCCCCAGTGAGGAATCTACAATAGCTCCTTGTTGCCCATGGTATCAATTATATTCTCCCCAGCTCAGCTTTCAAGATGCTATATGATCCACTTTACAGAAAAGAAAAGGTCACTTGGCAGAAGTAGCTGTCCTTACCACCTCTCCTCTCTATTTCTAGAGCCATATGTTCCTTCCAATTTTCAATTTCCTCTCTACTCTGTGCTACTGACTCAATTCCTACCTATCTGTTTCACTGCCTTTCTAAAATAATCTTCCTTATTCTACCAGCTACATCTTCTCTGCCTAAAAGCACACTTACATTTCCTCTATAAAATCATTTCTCATGAACCAAAATTTTTCTAACAATTTCCTTCTTATGGCGAAACTTTTACAAAGAATAATCTGTTATACAGAATAATTCTTTTATAAGAATACCGACAAAATAACTGCCTCCAAATTTTAAAGAAATGGTTATTCCTGAGAGTAAAAGTAGTACACACAGCCATAAAAAAAGGATGTGTTTATCACTAGAAGGGAACTGTTTCAAAGTATTGCATCTAGGAAACAAAATCAAGGTGACTGTAAATAAAACAAGTGTTTGAATATAAAAATAAAGATATAACACAATTAACTGTACTGTAAACATACTGCCTAAAGAAAGAAATGTTAGCAATAGTGGGGAATATTCCTGGAGTCTGGAAAAGAGAAAGTTAAGACCGAGAGAGAGAGAGAATGTGTGTGTGTGTGTATTTTCAGGGTAGTTTTGGCAAGAACAGTTAAATGTAACTGGTCAATAGGAATATTTCTAATTCCAAGCTCACCACGTCACAGAATAGGGCAAGGAGAGGAAGGAGCACACTGACGGAACAGGCCTTTGTGTGATTCATGAACTATAACCTTCCCTTCTGCCTGACCCACGACTGCATTCAAAATTTTGAATGTAGCTACATTCGTCAGGGTTTGACAAGGTCCATAGTTATCTTTTGATTTTGAAGGGTTCAGGGATCCATACTTCACAGCAAATATTCTAGTCTGTTTCTCTACATTTCTTATGATAAATCTGCATTTTGGCTGCTACGCTAGCAACTTATAAATTAGATAACTGTAAGATGAAGTAGATGAAGTAGATGAAGTGCTCAAATCAAGTTATCTTATCTGTGACAGTGCTGACTCCCCCCATCCTACCTGGACATTCCATTCTTTCAACTTCCATAAAATCATGACTTAAGTTATCTCCTATTCCTCATGGAAGTTCTTCTGAATCTATCCTTCTAGTATATATATATAGATATATAGATATATAGATATATAGATGTACACCTTTATTTTGTAAGAATTTCAGTAAATCTTTATCAATGGTTCTCAAAGTGTGATCCAGGGACTCCTGAAGGTCCCTGACACCCTTTTTGGTTGTCCATGAGCTTGGAAATGCTTCCATAATTATGACGGTTTTCCCCACTCTCCTCTCATGAATACATAGTGGCATTTTTCAGAAGCTAACATGTGATGTCACCACAGAGTGAATGTATTAGCAAATGTGGAGAATCCAGTTATATTATAGTAAGCCAGGTAATATACATATTAATAAAACTGTAAAAGTCTCTCTAAATTCTTTGTTTTAGAAAACAAGGTTATATTTCATTAAAAATGTTATATGTTATTTTTCACAGAACTAGAACATATAATACTGAAATGTATATGGAACCAAAAAGACCCCATATATTATCAAAAGCAATCTTGAGAAAGCAGAACAAAGCCAGAGGTATCACAATCCCAGATTTCAAGATATACTACTAAGCTATAGTAATTAAAATAGTACGGTTCTGGCACAAAAACAGACACATAGATCAGTGGAACAGAAAAGACACTCCAAAAGTAAAGCCACAATTATATGGTTAATTGATCTATGACTAAGGAGGAAAGAACATACAATGGAGAAAAGACAGTCTCTTTAATAAATAGTGCTGGGAAAACTAGGCAGCTACATGCAAAAGAATGAAACTGGACCACTTTCTCACACCATATACAAAAATAAATTCAAAATGGATTAAAGATATAAATGTGAGGGCTAATACTATAAAACCCCCAGACAAAAACATAGGCAGTAACCTCTTTGACATCAGCTGGCCGAAGAAACGTTTTTCTAGATATATCTCCTCAGTCAAGGACAAAAGCAAAAATAAGCTATAAGGATTACATCAAAATAAAAAGCTTTTGCACAGGAAAAGAAACCATCAAGAAAATGAAAAGGCAACCTATTGAATGGGAGAAGACATTTGCACAAGATATATCTGACAAGAGATTAATATCCAAAGTATATAAAGAACTTATACAACTCAATACCAAAAACAAAACAAAAAAACCCCCCACAAATACTCCAATTAAAATGTGGGCAGAGGACCTGAATAAACGTTTTTCCAATGAAGACATACAGATGGTCAACAGGCACAAAAAAGGTGCTCCCTAATCATCAGGGAAATGCAAATCAAAACCACAATGAAAAAAATAAATAAATATCACCTCACATCTATGAAACTGGCTAGAACCTTTAGACAAGAAATAACAAGTGTTGGTGAGGATGTGGAGAAAAAGAAACCCTCATGCACTGTCGGTGGAATATAAATTGGTGCAGCCACTGTGGAAAAGAGTATGGAGGCTCCTCAAAAAAATTAAAACTAAAACACCTTACAATCCAGTAATTCCACCACTGGTTATTTACCCAAAGAAAGCAAAAACACTAATTTAAATAGATATATGCACCCCTATATTTATTGCAGCATTATTTACAACAGCCAACATATGGAAGCAACCTAAGTGTCCAATGTTAGGTAAATGGATAAAGATGTGCGCTACATGCACGCACAATGGAGTATTACTCAGCCATAAAAAAAGAATGAGATTGTGCCATTTGGAACAACATGGACAGAACTATGGGATATTATGCTAAGTGAAATAAATCAGACAGAGAAAGAAAAATACCATATGATTTCACTTCTATGTGGAATCTAAAAAACAAATGTACAAACAAACCAAAAAAAGCAGAAACAGATCCATAAATACAGAGACAAGCTGGTGACTGATTGCCAGAGGAAAGAGGGGGGAAGGATGGGCAAGATAGGTCAAGAGGAGTGGGAGGTACAGGCTTTCAGTTATGGAATGAATTAGTAACAGGGATAGAAGATACAGCATAGGGATTATAGTCAATGGTATTGTAATAGTGTTGCATGGTGACATATGGTAGCTACACTCGTGTTAAGCACAGCATAACACACAGAGCTGCCGAGAATCACTTTGTTGTACACCTGAAACAATGGTATACAATGTGAGATTGTGTGCCAATTATACTTCAACAAAAAAATAAATTAAAAAAGAAAGACAGCCTCTGCTTAGAAGGCAGAAACATACTGCAATTGGTGGGTACCAGGTTAGCTAACGATTTGCCAATATAATTTTTTAAAAGTATGTTCTATGTTAACTTGCAGTGGGATTTGTTATTTACAAATTAATAAATAAAATTTTAATTTGTTTTAATTTCTAAAATGGTAAATAATGATATATATAACCAACATAAGCAAGAGTTGTTAGGAGCATTCAAAATTTATTAAGACTAGAAGGGTTGCATGCAAGACCAGAAATTTTGAGAGCTGCTGACCTAGATACATCTTAACTATACTTTGTGTTCTCTTCCTCTTCTCCATTCAATCTCTTTTAATAGAGATACCTGGACTCTACCAACATAAAGAAATGAGTAGAGATGTGTGTGCATGTATGAGTTAGCAGACATACATGTATTTCCTAGCTCTGTCTACTGAGATTACCAAGGAGGAATGATATCTAACACACCTAGCACCCAGAACTTAGGTTCTTAAATATCATTACCAAAATAAGAGGAACTGGGGCTCCTTGGAGAAGTGACTGATTCCAGAGCTGGGCCAGGGAAAAATATAAGATGACCCTGCAATATCCTGTGGTACCAGAAACTAAAGAGCCAGAAAAAGGATGAGCACGTGTCCAAAGGACACAAGTCTGGAGGAACTCTAAACCAGCACAGCTGGAACAACTTTAGCAACAAAGTAAGTAATGACAGTACAGGATTGGAACTCATAGAGTAAAATGAATATCCATGCTGAGAAAAATTGAAGTAACTGAAAAAATTAATAGGGGAGAAGGGACAGCTACAATTAACATAAATACAGCAAGAAGGAGGAAAATACAAAATCACAATTAGGCAAACACCACATTACTAACCACAATTGGCAGGGTCCACTAATGGATGCTAAAATCAATAGGTAGGAATTTGAGGAGAAATCAAATTTTTTTTTTTTTTTTTTTTTTTTTAGATTTTATTTATTTATTTGAGACAGAGAGAATGAGAGAGAGAGAGAGCACATGAGAGGGGGGAGGGTCAGAGGGAGAAGCAGGCTCCCTGCCGAGCAGGGAGCCCGATGCGGGACTCGATCCAGGGACTCCAGGATCATGACCTGAGCCGAAGGCAGTCGCTTAACCAACTGAGCCACCCAGGCGCCCCGAGAAATCAAATATTTAAACAGACTCAAAGATATCTGTTAACTACAAAGGGAAAAATAGTGACTTTATAGTGGGGAAAACTGGCAGATACTACCTAAACAAAGAATCAAAGTTAATATCACCAGTAATAAGGCATATCAACGTTTTGTACCAACATCACTTCTTTGGGGTTGTCAAAAATGCAGAGCTTCAACCTAATCATGAGAAAAAATCAAACTCTGAGAGACATTCTACAAAATAACTGACCAATACTTTTCAAGTATCAAATGTCAAGGTCATAGAAGACAAGGAAAGACTGAACTGCCTCAGAATGGAGGAGACTTAAGAAGATGCAAAAACTAAATGCAGTGTAGGATCTTACACTGAATCCTCAAACAGAAAAAGGGCATTAGGGGATAAACAAATGAAATTCTAATAACATCTATAGTTTTACCAACATTAAGTTCCTGGTTTTGATAACTGTATTATGCTTGAATAAACTTTGATATGAGAGGAAGCTGTGTGATGGGTTTATATGCACTCTATAAAGTATTTCTACAATCTTTTTATAAATCTAAAATTATTACAAAATAAAAGTTAAGAAAATTTTGATTTTTCTAACTACAAAAATACTTAGCATCCCAAACTTACCATATTGTATACATTCAATATGTGCAGATCTTCTGTATATCAATTATACCTCAATAATGCTGTTTTAAAAGAGTTACCATTTATATGGTCTTCTATAAATTTGTGGTTTCTCCTCCTCAGCATGATAAACAAAGATTCATCTACCATTTATTGGGTGCTGGGCACCGTCCACTGTTCTAGGCTCCTAGGTGCTAAGGCTACAGGATGGGGGGAGGGGGAGGCAGGCAGCACATGCTCCCTAACTCATACAGTCTATTGCAGTTCATCTCAGTTTCACAGCAACACTATTTTCATCCCCTTTTAAAAATAAGAAAACTAAGGCCCAGAAAGGTTAAGTCACTTGTCTAAAATCCCATTAATTAAGACGGGAAATCAAAATTTAAACCCAAGTCTTCCAAATCTAGCAACTGAAATCTTAACTGCTGTGATCTGTGAATTATTACCTTCATGTTACCAATAAGGAAACTAAAACTTCAGGGAAGTGTCTTACCCAAGCTACTATATTTCAACACTAGGATTTAAATCAAGATCTTGTATCTTTTAGTCCAGTGTTATTTCCATTACTATAACAGCTTCTTAATAAATCTGAATTATTAAAACTTATTTTAAAATAATTTTTTACACGAACATTTTATTTTTCCAAATATGAATACAGTTTGCTTGCTGCCAGAATGTGGAAAAAATTTCTAATGGTTCTAGAATGGCTACTAGGAAAGGGAGAGAAAATAATTTAAAAAACAACAAAGTGAGGGACACCTGGGTGGCTCAGTCGTTTAAGCATCTGCCCTGGGCTCAGGTCATGATCCCAGGGTCCTGGGATCGAGTCCCACGTCAGGCTCCTTGCTTAGCGGGAAGCCTGCTTCTCCCTCTGCCTGCCGCTCCCCCTGCTTATGCGCGCGCTCTCTCTCTCTCTCTGATAAATAATAAATAAATAAATAAATAAATAAATAAATAAAATCTTAAATAAATAATAACAAAGTGGATAAAATATCGTCAATATTTAGGTGAAGCACAGGACTTGAGTTTCAATCCTACCTCTTCCAATTACTATCTGGCTGAACTTGGCTTCCAGCTGGAAAAGTATGGAAAAACATGAAAAGCAAAGGTGGGGAGTTAAAGGAAATACAATCTAATTCCAAAAAGTATTAATAGGGGGCGCCTGGGTGGCTCAGTTGGTTAAGCGACTGCCTTCAGCTCAGGTCGTGATCCTGGAGTCCCGGGATCGAGTCCCACATCGGGCTCCCTGCTCAGCAGGGGGTCTGCTTCTCCCTCTGACCCTCTTCCCTCTCGTGCTCTCTGTCTCTCATTCTCTCTCAAATAAATAAATAAAAAATCTTTAAAAAAAAAAAAAAAAAAAAAAAGTATTAATAGCAGTTTGAGGCTGAACTAAAATTTAGTCATTTGGAACTTTCTTCACCTATACAATGGAGGAAATAATCCTCACAGAATTTCTGCAGCGTTAGAAGAGATTATATATGTAAAGCATCAACTACAATACAAGCAGTTGATAGCAGACAGATTCTTGATGCTACTAATGATCATAATCATTTCTTCATCTCTTACTCATGGTAGTAATAATATCCAGCTAATACACAACAGAAAATCAAATGAGATTACATCAAGAGCACCTTGAAAACTTTCAAGTTCTAAACAAATATTTATGGTTATTAATTATCATACAATTACAGATGGGTTACCAATTTCTACAGGACATCTCCACTTAGACATCATATTATCTAAATCAGTGTTTCACCTCAGAACCTCCTTCCAAATTCCCTGCCTTTCAATATGCTATATTACCTCAGTCTCCTGTTTAAAAACATCTTTTAATTTTCTTCTCCACTGCCAACCAACCCAAGACCAAGTCCACTTGTTTTTATTTCCTTCAACATCATATACAAATTTAGAAATTATATTTCCCAGCTCCTACTCTAGATCATTTATGAAGATATTAAGTAGGAAATCTCCTACACTACTACAGGAAGGATAACTGGTACTTTTACGGACTACAAATTGACCAAGATATATCAAGAGTCTTAAGAAATCTATACTGAAGAAATAATCTCACATGGCAACAATGTCTACATATAACATAACATTCTTTATGGTAGTAAAAACAAAAGTGCAAACAGTCTAAGCATCCAGTAATAAAGACTGAGATAAATTACAACACAGCTATTTGACATTATACAGTTATAAAAAAATCTTAGTTTTGGATAATATTAATGACATAATGAAATGTTCATGGTTTGAGTAGTAAATATATAATTATGTAGATAGGTATATTTTACAATTTTATACAAACACACAAATACATATGCAGCAAATTTTATACAAACACAAATACATACACAGAAAAACAAACAAAAAGGAAACACTAAAATGCTAACAACCAAATGTTAGTTGTGATTATCCTACAGTGACATTACAACAATTTTTTGCTATCTTTTTTACAGTTTTAGAATTTTTACATTTCCTCAACAAGTATGTGTTACTTTATAATCTTAAAAAGATACTTAAGTCCGGTGTTAGTATAAATCCCTAGTATTAATCAAAGAAAAACCTGTTTATCATTATCTTAACATACTAAGTTGTTCTAAGAACTAAAACATTAAGCCAGCAAAGTGAAACTGAAAAAATTTCTATGGGTGAGTGGGAAAAAAAAGCCATCAAATAAACCCTGATCCCTACCTCACATCATCAGCAAAAATCAATTCCAAATGGATTATTAATCTAAATGGGAGAGAAAAACCATAAAGCTTCTAGAAGTTAACAAAGTATCTTTGTGACTTTGGGGTAGGCAAAGAATTCTTAAATAGGATACACAAAACACTAACCAAAAGGAAAAGACTTATAAATTGAATGTTATTAACATTAACTTCTATTTATCAAAAGAGTAAAAAGGCAAATCAGAGTGGAAAAGATGAGATATATATACAAAGATAGATATATAGATAGATAAGAAAAGATGATATATACACAAAAATAGATATATAGAGATATATAGAGATATATATACATATATCTATATATATATCCCCAACAAACAGATAAAGAACTACTACAAATCTGTAAGAGAAAGAAACCTAATAGAAAAATGCACAAAAGATAAACATGTGCCTTACAAAAAAATAATATCCAAACTGCCAGTAAGTGTGAAACAGTACTGAATTTTGTTAGTTTTCAGTGAAACAAAAACCTAAAATCACAGTGCAAGACTACTACCGAACAAAAATGGCTAAAATTAAAAGAACTGACAATACAAAATATCAAGGATATGGACTAAACTAGCAAAACCACTAAGAAAAGCTTTTGCTGGTACCTACTAAAGCTGACCATATGTATATCTAGCAAATTCAATCCTAAGTACATAACCAACAAAAATGAGTATGTACATGCACCAAAAGACACATCCAAGAATATTCACATCAGCACTTTTCATAATAGCCCACATCTTGAAACAATCTAAATGTCTATTATACTACAGTGGATACATTTTGATATATTTACACAACTGATGCTTATATAGAAATAAGAATAAACTATTACATGCAACAATGTGAATATATCTCACAATCTGAACCAAAGAAATCAGATACTACAGAGTGCATGATTCTATTTATAATCAGTACAAAATCAGGTAAAACCACTAGGCCATGCTAAAAGTGTTGTTATCTTCAGGAATTAGAAAAGGGTTGTGACTAAGATAGATAAAAGATGGGGAGGGCCTCTGAGATGCTAGTAATGTTCTATACCTTGATCTGGGCAGTGGTTACTCAATTATGTTCACTTTTGAGAAAATTCCTCACATAAAATTTCTGCACTTTTCTGTATAAATGTTATATTTCAATAAAAGACATACACCTAGAGAAAGAGTGTTACAAATGTGTAGTTATATATAGATATAAATACAAGGAACATGATCATATATATATATGTGTGTGTGTGTGTGTGTATATATATACATATATATAGGCATCTATGTCTATATATATAAGCATGACCCTTTCACCATTATTACTTCATTCAAACAAATCTAGTAGTAATATAAATATCCATCAATACTGCCTTAAAGGCATACCATTTAATCAGTTATTAAAATAAGTTTTATATGCAATTACAAAATTTCTATAGGATGTGTTTTAAATGAAAATAGCTAATTTCAAAAGCATATAAATAGCACCATCTAATCTATGGAAAACAAAATATATGTTTTCATAAGATAATAGATCTTAAAACCATATTACATAGAAATAAATACACATACACACTCTGCATGTTTGTTAATAAATTAAAAATTTCCAGAAGGCTATCAATATTAGTAGGTATCTTTTGGGAATTAAAGTAGGTAAGTGGTGGAAACAATTTTTACCTTTTACTTTGTTCTAAACTATTTGAATCTTTACAATGACTATGTGATTGTTTATAATAACCTACATCATATCATTATGAAAAAACCAAAGTAGTTATCTCTGAGACTGATCTAGCTAGGCTGACTCTACAGCCTTGTCCATAATGATTTTCAATTTGTGTACTACTGTCCTAAGTAAGAGAGTATAATGCTCATTCAGTACCACTGCCTCACAATTCCAGACCAGTCGAACATCAAAGATCACACAGAACTAAATTAAACGTGTTAGGAGACTGGCTATGTTAATTCAGTCATCTAGAAAGAAATCTTTATTAATAATTTATGTCCACATAAAGGGAAAATAAATTAAATCAAACAACTCTGAGAGCATGGAAGGATACTAAAACTATAGATCATTGTGGGTTAGCTCCCTAAAACAATCTTTTTTTTTAAAGATTTTATTTGACAGAAAGAGTGAGCACGGGGCAGTGGGGGGGGGGGGGGGGGGGGGGGGGGGGGGGGGAGTGAAGGGAGAGGGAGATGACTCCCAGATGAGCCTGCAGGGAGCCTGATGTGGGATTCAACCGCAGGACCCTAGGATCATGACCTGAGCAGACGTTTAACGGACTGAGCCACCCAGGTGCCCTAAAACAATCTCTTAAAAGAGATACCTTGACTCATCTGCTTATCAAGTAAGTTGAAATAATAAATAAGCAGTAGTATGACTCACACCAGGAGAAACTATGAAGCACGATTACTTATGCCAGGTTTTCTGCTCATATATTGATTCCTATCAAATATGGCACTTTCTAAGGTCTATATAGCATGTGAATAAAATCTTGTTTAAGAAAAAAAAAAAAAGAGTTGATATAAATTACCACCTCTTCTCCTTAAAATAAGCTTAATTAATGGATCTATTTCTGAAAAAGATATCCAAAGAGTATGCTGAAGTAAAAAGTATTTGAATGGGAAGAATAAAAACACTTTTTAAAACATAGAGCCCTAATAACAGCCAATGCAATCACCTCAAAAGACAAGGACCCCAACAGCCAATGAACAAAACAAAACTACTTCTCAATCCCTCAGATGAACTCTAAAAGAAATGTAATGGTAGTAAGAATTGGCTACAAGTTATAAATAGCTCTGTTTTTTTTTTTTTTTTTAAAGCATACAATGTAATGGGGATAACAAGCTGAGAGTTAGCCAAAAAAAGAAACATATCCTACCAATGACTATTTAAGCAAATAAATACAATGGCAAACAGATTTGTCACCTTCCAGGATGCTTGTGAAAGATCATTTGTCACCAATAAATGCAATCCAATTCTGGAATTAAAACAGAGTACAAGGGGCACCTGGGTGGCTCAGTCGTTAAGCGTCTGCCTTCGGCTCAGGTCATGATCCCAGGGTCCTGGGATTGAGCCCCGCATCGGGCTCCCTGCTTGGCGGGAAGCCTGCTTCTCCCTCTCACATTCCCCCTGCTTGGGTTCCCTCCCTTGCTGTGTTTCTCTCTGTCAAATAAATAAATAAAATCTTTAAAAA
>NW_022589711.1:46980674-47057604 GCF_004348235.1 Phoca vitulina
AAAAAAAAAAAAAAAAAAAAACAGAGTACAAAATACGTGGCAAAAATAAAAAATATCTTAAAACCACTGAAAAAGGGGTGCCTGGGTGGCTCAGTCGTTCAGCGTCTGCCTTCGGCTCAGGTCATGATCCCAGGGTCCTGGGATCGAGCCCCGCATGGGGCTCCCTGCCCGGCAGGAAGCCTGCTTCTCCCTCTCCCACTCCACCTGCTTGTGTTCCCTCTCTAGCTGTCTCTCTCTCTCTGTCAAATAAATAAATAAAATCTTTAAAAAAAAAAAAAAAACACAAAAAAACCACTGACATGGGTTAGGGTTGATTTTTTTCTTTTCTCTTTTTTTAATAAAAGGGAAAAAGTTACCCATTACAAGATATATACTCAAATTGCTAGCATCAGCATGTTAGGTTTTTTGTTTTTTTTTTTTTAAAGATTTATTTATTCACTTAGAGTACATGAGAGGGGGGAGGGTTAGAGGGAGAAGCAGGCTCCTCGCTGAGTAGGGAGCCTGATGCGGGACTCGATCCCGGGACTCCAGGATCATGACCTGAGCTGAAGGCAGTCGCTTAACCAACTGAGCCACCCAGGCGCCCAGCATGTTAGGTTTTTACTGACTAGAGCAAGAGGCATATGGGAAAAGATCTATACAGCCCTCCTTAAATTAGTAACAGGATTTAAGAAAATTTAAAAACTAAAAAAACAAATAAAGGTCTTATGCCAATGGCCAAATACATTTTGAGTTTCCTAAGCCATGAACAAAATAATCATAAATAGGAAATACATGAAAGTAAATACCTACAATTTTGTTCATGCTGTTTTATAGCACAGAAATTCATGACTAAAATAAAATGCTACAAAAATGCTAAAGTATATTTTTTCAGGAGTTATAAATATCTGAAATACTTCACATTTTATTATATCATTATATGACTAGAACATGATTTTTTATAGTTCCTAATTTATAAAATCCTTTTGCTCAAGTGATACAATCCAACAGTTTTCTAAAAAACAAATGTAGCATATATATCATTATGAATTACATTTTGCTCCAATTTGTCAACACAAACATGTCTTTACTCTTCAACATGCTTGCCATCAAACTGGAAAAATAAAGCCCATAGAGAGTTATGATTTCTCAATTCCTACTAAACAAATATAAGAATTAAAAGAATAAACCAAATACTTTTTTCACATTTCTAAAAGAAATTCAGTTTCTGAGTTACGGAAGCTTTGTAGCACAGTGTTTCCAATAAAACTTTCTGCCATGTTAGAAATGTTGTTTATCTTTGCTGTCCAAAACAGAAGCCACTAACTACATGTGGCTATTGAGCACCTAAAATGTGGCTAATGAGACTTAAGAACTGAAAAATTAATTTTATTTCATTTTAATTTAAGTTTCTAACACATTAGGAAACAAAGTTCTAATGAGTAAACTGTAGACATTCAAAAGGTGGCCTGGAGATTGCTGCCAAAAATGTAGGGCCATTGAGTTTGGGTGACTGATTTAGAATAAGGTTAAGATAAACTCTGAAAATCAGCAGTTATCACAAATGAGGAACTTTTACTTCAATTGTCACAAAACACCAGGGAGATTACATAGGCTATAGAACCTAAACTGTTATTTAACAATCTAAGAAAACTTAAAACTCAACTCTAGTTTTTAGTTAACAAAAGAAGTTAATATGAAAAAGTTCTTTGTGGCTTCCAAATGAATGAGCAAATAAAAGAAGAAAATCATTAATATGCTCAATATCTATTTTTAAAAGTCTTTAGCACATAATCTAAAAAGGATGAAAGGCCTGGTAACTTAAGTCTTCTTACTTCTGGGGACCTGGATCATACTGTTCTAGATCAATGTCCTCTCTTTAATTCAAAAATATATAGTCATGGTCCCAAGACTTACCCTTCACCACTGTGCCATATTAGTGGGAATGCCTAAGTAAGAAAAAACGATATAATTTGTGTCTGTTGTGTTCTACTACAGAGCAATGTTACACAAATCCTAAATTCTGCCCTCTGGTATATAGTATGAGACAAATTTATCATTACCTAGTAGGAGTAGCAGGACTTGATTTAAAATTATCCATAAATATGGAATATGAAACAAACATTTAAGAAGCATTAGAAGAATAAGAAGTTAAGAAAAGTTCAAAATATGCTGGTAAATGAAAACAGTCGATAAAAAGCAACATGATCCTACGTCTGGTATACATATCAAAAAAGGACATTAGTATATATACCAAAATGTTAGGAGTGTATATCTGGTGGTGGGAGTATGACAAGGTATTTATCACACACCTATGCTCACACAAAAACCTATGCAAGAATGTTCATAGCAGATTTGTAATATCCAAAATGTAGAAACAACTAAAATGTCCTTTAGTAAGTGAATGGTTAAACTGTGGTACATAAACACCATGGAATAGTATTCCATAATAAAAAGGAACAAATTACTAATACACACAATAACTCAGATGGCTCTCAAAGGCATTATGTTAAATGAAAAAAGTCAACCTCTAAAGATCACATACTGTTTGAGCCCACTAATAAAACATTCTCAAAATGACAAAGACACAGAGGTGGAAAATAAACTAGGGGTAGGATAGCCAGGGGTTAGAAAAGGTAGGAGAAGAGGTGTGACTACAAAGGGGTCACACCACAGAGATCTTTGTCATGATGGATTCATTCTGTCTCCTGATTGTGATGGTGGTTACACATATCTACATGTGTGATAAAGTATACAGCACTGGACATATTATAGCAATGTCAATTTCCTGATTTTGACATTGTACTATAATTATGTAGAATTTAATCACTAGAGGAAACTGGGGGAAGGGTACACGGGACCTCTCTACTAATTTTGTAACTTCCTATGAATCTATGTAATTTCAAAATTAAGTTTAACCAAAAGTAAAAGGATAGTAAGTTTTGTCCCTTCCTCTTCCTGCCCCTCCCTATTTACCCGCTCTCCATGAACCATTCATTCCTAAAAGCATAAGCTGAAGCATAACAGGGTATGAGATCCCAGACAAGATAAACAGGCATCTGCTGCACAAAGCAAGATGTCAGGGTGTAAGCAGGGTGAGGAGGTTCTTCACAGAAGACAGCTAAGGGTGAGGTGTCAGAACCCAGGGAGCGTAAGGATCTACGTTATAGGGGAAGGGCAGCCTGGAGCAAGCTGTCGGAAGCTAAGTGGGGTAAGAAGGATACCAAGTGTGAGCGTGGACCAGCACAGTGTGTAAGGAGGGCTCCATATGGTGATGAGGTCCAGTGCAAGTTGTGAAAGCACATGCAGGGAGGAAGTATGGACTGCCATGCAGTATAGGAGCCTCGGTAGAGGAAGAGGGCATCTGCACAGGAAGATGGGGTGACAAATGGTTTACACATGGCACGAGGGGGAGGGAGGTCTGATCAAGTAAGGAAATATACTAATGATAAAGAAAGCCAGATTTCTCACTGTTTAAGAAGGGAGTTATAAAATACAGAAGGGAGAAAACTAAAATGTACTCTGTGGTAATGGACTGTAATTGGAGGGATCAGTGTGACTCATAGTTTTATAATACTGATAAGATATGGAGATAATTATAGATAGAAGTGGGTGTACATATATACATATAAATGTATTTAATTATATACATACATATATTCTCTGGCTTTGTCCACTGACAGGCCTGGAAGTAGCTATACCTCAACAGCAATGAGCAACACATTAGGCACCCAGATCTTGCCTTCTAAATGCCATTCTGCACGAAAATGAACTAGGCCTCCTTAGAGAAATGGCTGATTCCAAGGGTGAGGCAAGAAACACACCAGACAGACCTCAAAATCTTGTGACAGAAAGCAAGGATGTGCTAAAAAGATTGATGGGACATGTCAAAAGAACACAGAAGTCAGCTTGCAGAGGATCCAATTGGCCAAATCTTAAGTCAAGCATTAGAACAATCATAGTAATAGATTTTAACCCAGTTAATAAAATTCCTAAGCCCATACTGATATAAATAAATTAATTAAAAAGTGTGATGAGGAATGAGATTAACTTTACAGTGACAAAACCTGCCAGACATCACCTTAATCAACTTATCAAAGTGAACCATCAGAATGGGGCAGATAAAAATCATGTGCCACCTATTAGAATGCAATGCAGAGAAGACACAGCATCACTTTTTGCAATACCCCTCCCAAAGATAGTAATTTAACTATCATTAAGAGGAAAAATCAGATAAATCCAAACTGAGAAACATTCTACAAAATAAAGTTATAATCTTCAAGTATTATGATCATAAAATTTTAAAAGTGAGGAACTAACGCAGACTAAAGAAAACTAAAGAGACGTGTCAATTAATGCAATATAGAGTTTTCAACTGGGTCTTTTTACAAATAAACTTTAACTGTTGGAAGACTAGATCAGTAAAGGATCAGTGTCAAAGACCGATCCAAAATATATAAGAACTTAGAAGACTCAATACTCAAAAAATAAACAATCCAATAAAAAAATAGGCAGAAGACATGAATAGACATTTCTCCAAAGACATACAGATGGCCAAGACACATGAAAAGATACTCAGCATCACTCACCACAAGGGAAATGCAAATCAAAACTACAATGAGTTATTACCTCACACCTATCAGAATGGCTAAAACCAACAATACAAGAAACAAGTGTTGGTGAGGATGTGGAGAAAAAGGAACACTCATGAACTAGTGGTGGGAATGCAAACTGATGCAGCTACTGTGGAAAACAGTATGGAGGTTCCTCAAAAAGCTAAAAATAGAACTACCCTATGATCCAGCAATCACACTACTGGGTATCTACCTGAAGAATATAAAAGCACTAATTCCAAGGGATACATGCCCCCCCATGTTTGTTGCAGCATTATTTACAATAGCCGATATATGGAAGCAGCCCTAGTGTCCATCAACTGATGAATGGATAAAGAAGATGTAGTATACATACATGATGGAATATGATTCAGTCAAAAAAAGAACGAAATCTTGCTATTTGCAACAACATGGATGATTCTGAAGAGTTTGATGCTAAGCAAAATAACTGAGAAAGACAAATGATTTCACATGATTTCACTCATATGTGGAATTAAAGAAACAAAACAAATAAGCAAAGGGGGGAAAAAAGAGAGAGAAAGACAAATCAACAAACAGACGCTTAATTATAGATGGCTACCAGAGGGCAGGGGGTGGAAGAACTGGTTAAATAAACGATGGGGATTGAGGAATGCACTGATGAGCACCAGGTGATGTATGGTGCTGTATACTGTATAACCAAAACTAGTATTAACTATGTTAGTTAACTAACTGGAATTAAAATAAAAACTTAAAAAAAAAAGTGTCAAAGACCATAACTAGGCCAACTTGACCTAATTGACATTTATAAAATAACCCACCCAATAACTTCCAAAATACACATTCTTTTCAAGAGAGTATAAAACATGGACCAACTAACCATATACTGGGCCCTAAAACAAGTCTCAATGAATTTAAAAAGACTGAAATCATACACTGCACATTCTCTGACCACAATAATTAAATATCAATGACAAAAAGATACCTGGAAAACTTCAAAACATTAGAAGTTAAGCAAAAAACTTCTAATTAATTCATGGGTCAAAATGAAATCACAAAGGAAGTTAAGAGAAGTTTATAGCTCCAAATGTGTATATCAAAAATGAAGAATGGCCTGTAACAGTCATCTGGCCTCCCACTTTAAAAGCTAGGACTCATGGAACACTACATCAAAAACTAATGATGTAATATATGGTGATTAACATAATAAAATAAAATAAAAATTTTTTAAAAGCTAGGAAAAGAGCAAATTAAAAACAAAGTAAGTAGAAGGAAGGAAATAATAAAGATGAGTTAAAGTTGAAATGCACAATAGTAACAATCAATAAAACCAAAACCTGATTCTTTGAAGAGACCAATAAAATTGATAAACCACTATCCAGACTAGTCAAGGAAAGGACAAACTACCACTATCAGGAATGAGAAAGAAAAAATCATTATAGATCCTTAGACAAAAAAAGAAATTTAAAAATTATGAAAAATTCTGTTCAATTAAACAAGAAGAAATGGATGAATTCCTTGAAAAATACAACTTATCAAAACGGATTCAAGAAAAAAATTTAAATGGGCGCCTGGGTGGCTCAGTTGGTTAAGCGACTGCCTTCGGCTCAGGTCATGATCCTGGAGTCCCTGGATCGAGTCCCGCATCGGGCTCCCTGCTCAGCAGGGAGTCTGCTTCTCCCTCTGACCCTCCCCCCTCTCATGTACTCGCTCTCTCTCATTCTCTCTCTCTCAAATAAAAAAATAAAATCTTTAAAAAAAAAAAAAAAAAAGAAAAAAATTTAAAAATCTGAGAAACCTGAAATATGTTTTAAAAATTGAACTTGGGGGGCGCCTGGGTGGCTCAGTCGGTTAAGTGACTGCCTTCGGCTCAGGCCATGATCCCGGGGTTCTGGGATCGAGCCCCGCATTGGGCTCCCTGCTCGGCAGGAGGCCTGCTTCTCCCTCTCCCACTCCCCCTGCTTGTGTTCCCTCTCTCGCTGTCAAATAAATAAATAAAATCTTTAAAATATATATATAAAAATAAATAAAAATTGAACTTGGAATTTAAAACTTCTCACAAAGAAAACACAGTCCCAGGTTAGCTTTAGTAGTAAAGCCTAACAAATACGTAAAGTAGAGATGTACAAATCTTACACAAACTCAGAAAATGCAGTAGGAAATATTTCCTAACTCATTTATGAGGCTAGTACATCTAAAACAAAGATATGCAAGAAAACTAATATCCCTCATAAATGTACACTTAAAAATTATTTTAAAAAGTTAGTGAACTGAATCTAGCAATGTATAAAAAGGATGACACATCATGACCAAGTGCAGTTTATCCCAGGAATATGAGGATGGTTTAATACTTGAAAATCAATCAACATCATTCACCATACTAAGATAATAAGGAGAAAAAAATCATTATCACTTAATAGACACAGAAAAAGCATTTGAAGTTACAAATTCATTTATTCAAAAAAGTCTCAGCAAATTAGAACGAAAATTTCTTCAACGTAATGAAGATCATCTATAAAAAAATCTACAGCTAAAATAATTCTTAATGGTGAAAAACTAAATGAGTCCCCTAAAGATCAGGAACACAGCAAAGATGTCTACTCTTACCACCTCTATTCATCATTGTACTGAAGGCCCCAGTCAATACAATAAGACAAGAAAAAGAAGAGATATATACCGTGGGGGGTGGGGGCATGGGGGCAGGGAGAGATATATACTGGAAAGGAAAATGTAAAATGCATGAACAATATGATCAGACAATATGACTGTGAATAAACTTAAGGAATCGACAAAATAACTACTAGAACTTATATGTACATATAACAGAGGACACATGGTCAATATAAAAAGAATGAACTACATTTCTATATACTAGTCATGAACAATTAAACATTGAAATTTTTCAAAATACCATTTACAATTACATCCAAAACACGAAATACTTAGGGATAAACTTAAAATATTTCCAATAACTCTACACTGAAAAGAACAAGGCTAAGATAAATTATAGAAAACCTACACAAATATAGCAATATATCATGTTCATGGATTAGAAGCCACTATTGTTTAGATGTTGATTTTTATCAAGTCAATATGTAGAACTAATATAATTCCAATAAAATCCCAGCTGGTTCTCTTTATAAAAACTGAAAGGCTGATTCTGTATTTTATATGAAAATACAAACAACCTCAAATGGTCACAACAGTCTTGCAAGAAAAATAACAAAATTGGAAGACCGTATTACCTGACTTCAAGATTTACTATACAAGATTCAGCAATCAAGACAGTGTAATACTGATGCAAAGATAGACACCAGCTCAATCAAATAAAATGAGAACCCAAGAGAAATGGCTTAACTTGTATAAAGAAGTATCCAAAAGAAATGAAAAAAGACTTGTACAAGAATGTTCATAGCTCATAGCAGGTTTATCCATAAAGGTTGAAAACTAGAGGTAACATGACCGTAAAAGGGGAAATGAATAAACAGATTTTAGGACAATAACACAACAGAATATTAACCAACAACAAAAAGGAATGAACTACTTATGTATACATTCAACCAATATGGATAAACCAAAAACATTGTGCTAAGCAAAAGAAGCCCCACACAAGAGTTACATATGATTCTATTTACATAAAGTTCTCAAAGGGACTGATCAGGAAGAAACACATAGAAACCTTCTAGGATGACAGAAATATTCTGTATCTTGATGGGTTGTGGGTTATACAAGTCTATGCAGTTGTCTAAACTCTGAACTTTAAACTTAGCATCTGAGAGCATTCACTTTACACATACACATACATTTTCCTCAAAAAAAAAATAAAATATATATATATATACACACACACACAAACGTTTTTTTCACTCAAAAAATATTTGACTGCCTACTACAGCCCAGGTATTGAGAACACAAAGATTGAAGGCAGGATCCGGAAAAGGGACCTGATAGTCTTGTAAGCAAAAAAATGCAAAATGTTAGTTATCACAATGAAAATCAAACAAGAGAAATCTTTTCAGCTGAGAAGTAAAAACAAGTAGATTGCCAATCAAAGAATATTACAAGTATACAGAACATATACAGAAGTAATAGAAAAAATCATAGTGGAGCTGGGCAAATAAAGTAATATGATACACTTCATGTATAAACGGGGGAGGGAAGCTGTTGAACTACTGTCTAAGGGGTTGTTAGAAGAGATCTGATTTTGATTATGTAGGCTCTTTCTGCCTCTGCATTAGGCTGTATTTTAGCTGTTTAGCAACAGGAACCTCTGAAGAAGTTTTCGTAGGGGAGTGAGAAATATAAAACTCATTCAGAAAGATCACTATAGAAACTATATGAAATACAGATTGGACAAGTCAATCTATATTTATAGGACAGTCAGTCCTATTAAAAAGGCTAATGCAATCTATAGACCACTTCATCAAGAGGAAAACACGCAATCTTCTCAAGCTCACATGGAGCACTCACAGACCACTTTCAGAGCCATAAAACACACCTTAACAAATTTGAAAGAACAGAAATTATATGATATATGCTCTCAGACTACAACAGAATTAATCTGGAAATTAATGACAGGAAAATAGCTGCAAGATCGCCAAACACTTGGAGATTAAACAACACACTTCTAAATAACATGTGGATCAAAGAAGAAATCTGAGGAGAAATTAAAAGATATACTGAATTGAATGAAAATAAAAATATAATTTATCAAAATCTGTGGGATCCAGTAAAAGCAGTGCTTAGAGGAAAATTTATAGCATCGAATGCATATATTAGAAAAGATCTAAAATCAATCATCTAATCTTCCCCCTTAGAAAACTAGAAAATTAATCCAAAATAACAGAAGAAATCATAAAAATTAGAGCAGAAATCAGTGAAATTGAAAACTAGAAATCAACAGAGAAAATCAAAAGTTGACTCTTTTAAAATAGCAGTAAAATCAGTAAGCCTCTACTGGGGTCTGGAGAAAAACAGAGAATTGTTGTCCAATAGGCATAGAGATTCAGTTTTGAAAGATGAAACAGTTCTAGAGACCTGCTGAACAACAATGGGCATTAAAAGGATAACAAAGGAGTATTATGAACAACTCTAGGCCCACAAATTTGATAATCTAGATGAAATGGGACCAATTCCTTAAAAGACACAATCTGTAAAAACTCACACAAAAGAAATAAACAATCTGAACAGGCCTACATCTATTAAGGAAATTGAGTCAGTAATTAATAACCTTCCAAAAAATAAAGTACCAGACCATAAGTACTCACTGGTGAATTCTATCATACATTTATGGAAGAAATTATACCAATTCTCTACAATCTCTTCCAGAAGTCAGAAGCAGAGGAATACTCCTAGATCATTCTATGAGACCAGGATTACTCTAATATCAAAATCAGATATGAAGGTATTACAAGAAAACTAGACCAATATATATCATGAACATAGATACAAAAGTCCTCAACAACTTATTAGCAAATTGAATCCAACGATATATAGTAAGAATTATACACCACAACCAAGTGGGATGTATTGTAGGTATATAAGGGTGGTTCACCATTCAAAAATCAATTAATATAATCCATCACATGAACAGGCTAAAAAAAGACAAGGCTATTGCAATGGGCTAGGTAAAAGTTGGTGAGCACATGTATTAGAACACAACTATAAGTATTATTCATTCATTCACACAATGTGCCAATACCGGGGATACAATGGAACGTAAGACAAAATTCATGCTCTCATAGAGCCTATAATCTATCAGAGAGACAGACACTGAACAAGTAACCACAAGTCCCTATTGTAGGAACTCAACCTGGACTAAATAGAAGGGGAAGGCTGATAATGATGAACCACTAACTAGATAAAAAACAGGGAGGGGGTATGGCTGAGGGGAATATTATAACCAGGATATACGAAGGTTCTGAAGCAAAGAAAAAGCACAGTATATTAGATATACTGAAAGAAATCCAGGTTTAATATCACAGAAAGAATAGAAGAAGATTACACTATGGTTATGATTTTGCTGGTCATCAGGTAAAAATAAAAACACAAGAAGGCAAAAAAGTTATGGATGCCTACAAAAGAATACTTTAGGTGATTAAACCACGACATCTAAGATAAACAGGAAAAATTAAAGAGCTGATACACCTTTTAAAAAGACAGTGAAAAAAATACAGGCACCAGGAATTGCCAAGTTACAGAATTTGAAGGAAAAATCCCTCAAAAGTGTCTGATCTTTTTCTAGTTATGCTCAAGATTCAATCTTTCTACTCCTCAAGGAAACCCAGAAGTTAAAACAAAATCTTTAAAACTGAAGCACTTAAAATTTAATACACAGTAATCCTGACAGAGAAATAAATTTTATCCTGGAAAAGATAAGTTTCTAAAATGTATATAATACAAAAACTTAATTTTGCTTTTTCAAATGTGATTTCTGTCAACATTCAGCATATCAATTCAAGAACACCCATTTGAACTATTTAAGCCTTTAAACAATTTCTGAAATTTCCTCAATGACTTGAAGTATTACTTAACACAAAATTATGTTTCTAACTGTAAGTTATATTAATCTTTAAAGGAATTACTTACAGGGACATTAAGTGCATACTGTAGTCCTTGAGGAAGTCTTTCATGTGTTTCCATCTGCTCTTCATCATTTTTTACTGTCTCCTCATGGACCATGAGTTCATCATGTGATATCATATCCTGTTGTCTCATTTCACTTTCTTGTAACACTTCATCTGCAGCAAGGATCTCCTGGTGAGGCATACTCCGGTCTTGAAGTACCGACTCCTGCAGTTCCCCAGACACGGTAGACTGGCCAGACACTCCACCCATTACAACCATTGCCCTGGAAGACTGCATTTCGTCTATGCCGCCACATTTAAGAAATAATCCTTCCAGTTTGTCGTCAATGTTCATGCTTAAGTATAACTGCCTAGAAAGACCAAGTTTGGCAACAAAGCATAATGAATTAGTTTTATATGTCTACTTGATACTTTTTAAAATTTCAATTATGAAAGGTACACACTTTAACAGAAAAATTTTATTCATGTAATTCATTATCATCTCCAATTTTAAAATTACCAAGTAAGTTTCCAAAGGCTGGTAGAGTAAAATACAAATTTTCATCTTTGGCATTAAGGCATAAAATCTTAATCTATTTCATTATGAAAAATGAGTATGAGATAAAGCAAACTGGGGGAAAGTATTTGTAACAAAGGATTCATATCTTTTAATATATTAAAATGTCTTAAAAATAAAAAAGGTGCATTCATTAAGAAATAAATTGACAAACCACTATCAGGCAAATCACTACATATATAAAGTATATAAAATGAATAGTCACTTACAGTAGTAATCAAAGAAATGAGCATTAAAACAGAGCTACTATATTTCATCCACCAAACTGGTATGACTCTTTAAAAAAAAAAATACGTCCAATGTTGAGGTAGGTTAAAAAAAAAAAAAAAAAAAGACACTCATTTACTAACAATAGGAAAATAAATTAGCTCAATTATTTTCAAAGGTAATCTGGTACTATGTATCAAAAGCCATAAAAATGCACATATTCTTTGAACTGGTGATTATACTTTAAGAAACCTATCCCGATGAAACAAAATGCATAGAAAGTTATATATAAAAAATCACTAGAGTAAAGTTTACATTAACAAAAAAATGGTAATACACTATGTATTCAATAAAACAAAGCTGGTTAAAATATATTCATACATATGTTTTAAACTATACTGATGGCTGTACAACTCAGTAAATTTACTAAAAATCCCTGAATTGAACACTGAAAATGGGTGAATTTTATTATATGTAAATTATATCTCACAGTTTTTCTTAAAAATAAAATCAGAATAATGGCTACCCTGTGGGGGCTGCTGCTTGTAACAGGTATGAAATGGGAGGTGTCCGGGTGCTGGCAGTGTTTTTTCTTGAGTGGAATGCTGACTGCACAGGTGTACTCACTTTGTAAAGTTTTCAAGTTGTTTATCTGCAATATGTGCATGTTTCTGTCAGTTATTATACTTCAATAAGCTTGTTGGAAGCTCAAAAAAGAATGTATGCAGTAATAAAAATATTCTTGAAAAGTATCTGAAAATGTGGGGGAATATCCCAATATATTAAAGGAAATGTGTGTCTGAATGTACAGATTTCTAAAATGCTAACAATATTAACATTACCACTGGGTGTTTAAACTGTATTTCTCCATATTTACATTTATCTCTAATTTGAAAACTTACTATAATAAAATTTTATTTTTTACACGTTTTTAAATGCGTTAAAATGAAATAAAAGTGAAACTTCCATTACTAATATAATCTTAAATAACAGCACATGATTAAATTTAATAGGTTATAAGAACTACATGCTATCAAATAATTACATTACCTTATTTACTCCATTATTTAGAAAAGACAGGCAATATTAAATCTGCCCTTCTAACTTTGATTGTTATAAATTCAAATTCCACTGTGTTACTCTAGGAACTAACATAACAATCATGAAATCAAAGAAATTTCATCTCAAAGAGGGTGAAAGCACTTGTACAAAGTTTTTCAAAATAGATTTCTACTGTCAGACTGTGTAGAATTAACATACATAACCTACCCAAAGGGAAGGGTCCACAAGTAGTAAATGCATTAACTATGTTTCAGTTTGGTTACCTCTTTCCCAAATCAATCAGGTAGGTAAAATAAATGATCAGTTACATTCAAACAAACACACTACCGAAATTTAAATACTCTTTCATTTACTAAGGTTATCATTTACTGAGAAACTTGTACTTAAATGAACAGTTCAAAAAAACACAAACAGCAAAGTTAAAAAACACAAAAAATATAATTCATACTTGCTAATCTTATCTTCCCTGGTACCAGGTATTATCAGTCTAGAACACATAAAACAAAGGACCCAGAATCGGATTTTACTTTTCAAAATCTTTAGTAGCAAACTTGGATCAAGCCCCACCCACATCAGGCTCTCTGCTCAGTGGAGAGTCTGCTTCTCCCTCTGCGCCCCCCCCCTCCCGCTCATGCTTGCTCTCTCTCTCTCACAAATAAATACATAAAATCTTTTTTAAAAATCTATAGGACAAAGATTCTAAATAAATCACCAAATAACTGTTATCTTCTAATATTCTATTTATCACATTTCTTAGAAAATCAACTATCCCACAAGTAAGTGAGACCGAAGTCTTACAGGGCTAAAATTTGCTTATTCTGGCCATTTCTTTGGAGGTTCATACCAAATCAATTATATTCTTCTATTTACTGTTTTCTTAAAGAATGTGGAAAGCCCCTAATTTAAAAGGGAATTATGTCTACACAAAGCCATCCTTTATTGCAATTTTTCATTGCTGCTACAGCTGCTACTGTTATATCGTTATTAAAAACAAAACACAAAAAACGGGGGAGCTTTTAAAGAATACGGGAGATGTAGAAGAAGTCATTAAAAGGGCAACTTAAAGAAACTGACCTAGGACAAAACTTAAAGAAAAAGTAGCCAAAGTTGAAGCTGACTTGTTAACCCAACACAGGGTCTACATTTCCCTAAAGCAATGGTCCCCAACTCCACTGTTTTTGATCATGCATCTCATCATTTTTTTAAAATAGTATATCCTAATATATGCATACGATTTAAAACTATACCTCTAAAATACTGTTAACATAAAATGTACATATGAAAACAAACATTAAAATATAATTTTTACTAACCTTATCCCTAACATGAGGCTAAAACAGTAAGTACTGAGAAAGTCAAAATATTCTAGGGATAGAGACTATTTTGGAAAAAAGGTAGGCTTACATTAAGTGCCAGGGTGAGGGACTTGGAACAGGAAGTTAACACATCTCAATACATACGGAGTAAATGGAAAAGGAAGTGGAAAGCCTAAATGTAAGACAAATATGACCTCTTTGAAAATTTGCTTGAAAACAGGCCATAGACACAGAAAAAGGAATCTCTCTTCCTTTTTTTAGGTATGGTTTTATTCCTATGACCCCAAATTAATCCATACATTTTGAGTTACTGGCTAGCCGAGAAATTGTTTTGAGACAACTTCCCTGAAATACCAGAAAATACCAAGATATAGATTTCAGTATCTGTGAACACTGCTCTGACAAGGGTTTAAAGCAAGCCTTGGAAATATCAAAATGAAAACTGCATGCACCCTTGACCCAGCAACCTCACTGCTAAGAATATACACAATCCTATAAAGTAATTCCTTAAAATTAACCAAAGATGTATGTACAAGGATGTCTGGTACAATCCTTTAGTGGGAAAAGACTGGAAACAACCTAAGCATCCACTGATAGAAGACTTGTTCAATTAATTATGATTCAACCATACAATGGAATACAGTCATTAAAAGGAATGAGGCCGCTGTATGTGCCAGGTGAAAAGTTCTCCAAGATACATTACGTGAAAAAAATCAAGAAGAAGATACATAGACAAATAAAGTGAGCCATACTTGTATCATACATCTCAACAAGTAACTGGGCAGAGTAAGCTGGACAAGAAATTAGATAAGGTTCTCAAACAATAAAATTAATTTCACCAAGCCTATAGTAAAAGGAAAAAGGACAAAGTTACACGAAAAATGATAAGGAAAGACCATTTTTTATTGTCCTTGAAACTCTCTTAACATGCACTTATCATCTTTAACTTTCCCCCTTCTAACTCCTGCATGGTCTCAGTCAAAGCTCCCATGTGTTTCACAGCACATTCAACAGCCCGAATACAACAAAAGGTCCTATGCTCAAGAGTTAACATAGGCTACTTCCCTTCTCTAATTTCAGTTATTTCCAAGGAGGATCAGCCAGGAGTAAAGAAAGGAAACTGATGTAATCAATCCATGTTAAAATGTGAATAGTTAGGGAAGCCTGGGTGACTCAGTCAGTTAAGCGGCGGCCTTCGGCCCAGGTCAGGATCCCAAGGTCCTGGGATCAAGTCTCACAATGGGCTCCTTGCTCAGCAGGGAGCCTGCTTCTCCCTCTCCCTCTGCTTGTGCTCTGTCAAATAAATAAAATCTTTAAAAAAATAAAATAAAATGCAAATAGTTAAATGTCTCTTCCTGCTAAACTGTCAAAAAGCCAACTAATGCTTTTTGACCCAAACATCTATACAATTAATGGAAATTCAGGTGTTAGGGATATTACACAGCAGAGAGGAAGAAAGAAATAATGGTTCCTTTAAATCATGTCACTTACATGAGAGCCTGCTTTAGAAGAAAAAAAGAAATAAACAATTAATTTGTGTTCCCAGTAGCCTCTGTCCAACTGGGGAAAAAGAAGGGCTAGGTGGAGTAATAAGCAACCAGTCACCCTGAGTTCCTTATGACAACACATTCTTTTGTAAGGGACCCTGGACAGCTGACAAAGAGTTTAAAACATCACAGCTGTTAAGAGCTGAGACAAGATGGACAATGATGTCCTAGGGCTAATTCAGCTAAAGGGATAGCTCTCTTTCTTCTGAAATTTAGAGTTACCCAGAACACAAATCATTAAAAACTAGAACATAGCAAAAGAGTGAAAAGAAGGAAGAGGCCAGCCCACCTCGGGGCAATTTCTCCTAAATCTCCCTTTAGCAGATTACTTCAAACTGCATTCTTTTCCCCCTTTCCAAGCTTTATTCTTCCCTCATCTCCATCTCTCTCTGTCAAAAAAGCTGACAGGTACAGCAACAGGGATATTTAGGGGGCCACAATACAGTTTCCTGCTCCATTCAATGATTCCCACACACTTCTTACCAGCCTTTCCTACTGAAAAATGTTTGGTTCAGCTGTGTAAAAGTAATTCAAATTGTGGCCAATTAGGTAACCCCTAGTCATTTAAGCCTAATGGCAATGCTCTACTCAAAGAGAACATAAATTATTAGCCATCACTTTCTCCTGTCTTCCAGAAGGGACAGCTGACTCTCCTTGTCATCACCTTCTAATTTAATGCTTCTAATCAACTGTGTGCAAGCAATTAAAAAGTAAACTTTATAGATTTATAAGATGAAATGGAGTAAATAAGCTTTGAGTCAGGGTTTTCAATAAGGAATTAAACACATGCGCTTTTAATACAAGCATTTGTGTTAATTATTTCTAAACTGAGGGGACTGTTTGGGCTTGCTTTCAGAAGACAAAGTTGACAGAAGCATAACATATGGACAAGCTGGCCACCACTACTCATTTTTAATCAACTCTGCAAGGCACTTAAAGTGCCTACTGATTTTTTTAAGGGAGTTCTATGCAATTAATAAGGAAAATATCTTTCCGAATTTATTAATAGGTTTGGGTCTATATTATAAAGTTCAGAGATTATCATAACCTGGAAAGGAAGAACAACTAATATGTGTTGAGGATCTACTAGCTGTAAGACACTGCTGGGTACATTTATATATGTTACATCACTTAACCCGTATAGTAACGCTCAAGACAATAACAGTATATCCCCATTTAACAGATAAAGAAACTGGGGTTTACCCCAAGTCATAGCTATGAGGTACACTAGGAGGGATTTCAAAACGGGCTTAGCTGGTTTAGTGCACTTTTTGCCTCACTATACTAAACCTTCCCATCTTGAAAAAGGATCTGAACACATTAAGAACTCACAGAACTCCTCCTCTTCTCACTCACCTACTCTGAGGCCACTCTGTCACCACTGCGTGGCTTGGTAAAGCAATCCAAGTCTCCTTAGCTGGCTACTCCCACCACATGGTACCACAGGAGAACTCTGTGACACAAAATCCCCTTTTCTCCTTTGGAAGGAATGGACACTTCCTACATTTGCTATTTTCCCACTTCCACCCATTACTCACACCTTAGTAAATTTCTGTCATTCTTTTTTTCATAGGCTTACATACACGGTCTTAATCCTTCCATTCTTTCTTCAAACCTTTACCAAGTTACTTCAGGAAACTCCCTTCCTCTTTTACCTCACCATTTTCACTTGGAAATCAAACAAAATAATCCTAAATGTGGCTAATATAGGAGTGGTTCTAAAGATATACCTGTATCAAAGAAAAGAGGGTTGTACATTTTAAGGTGAAAACAGATCTGGAAGACTTCTGCCGTAATCCTCTAAAATTTTTGAAAGCACCTAGTTCCCCTTCAGAACGTACACAAATATTCATCTGCCACTTTATCACCTTTAATTAAATCTTGCATTCAAACATGAAAGAAATATTTCTCACTTACAGATACTGCTTTTCTGTTTTATTTATTTAGTTTGGTTGTATATTATTTTCCACCAACTTTTATTGAACAATGTAGAGCTTCCAACATTATGAGTCAAAACAGATTATAGTGGGCAAGCTTAAGAATTAAACATCATTCTTTTCTATAAAAAGAATAATTTCCAACTCAAAATATTCTCCCAAATCAACAATACCCTGCCTTGTACCAGAACCCATTCAACCTATAAACCTCACCTGAATGTAGAAGAAAAGTACTCAAAGGAACCTATTCTGAAACAGAAAAGCTAGGTTTTACAAATTACTTCTGACCCAAAGCATTTTCAGCAAACTCCTTGTTGTCTGGAGGATGCCAGTTATATTAATTTGGATATTAACACTTCTAACCCATGTACAAGTCAGTGAGAAATTACACCTTAAAAAATATCAGCATTGGAAACACAGGTATCAGTCAGCCTCAAAATCAACTGGTTAGACAAAGCAAACCATGATCAATATGGAATTAACAATTTGCCACTGGTAATTCTTAAGAAGTTTCCTATTCTCTTTCATCCTTCAAAAGAATAGTTTTATCTATGCAAACAATGCTTCATCGCTAATTTAAAAACAAAGTCTACTTCTTGTCTAGACATATTCCACATTCAGAAACCCCTTCAGAGGGCGCCTGGGTGGCTCAGATGGTTAAGCATCTGCCTTCGGCTCAGGTCATGATCCCAATGTCCTGGGATCGAGTCCCGCATCGGGCTTCCTGCTCCTTGGGAGCCTGCTTCTCCCTCTGCCTCTCTCTCTCTCTCTGTCTCTCATGAATAAATAAATAAAATCTTTAAAAAAAAAAAAAAAAAAAAAAAGAAACCCCTTCAGATATACCGTTGTATAACTACCATTTTGCACCTATAAAGTATATCTTGTAAACTACGCTCCTTGATGATTTTTAAATTACTACTAATTCAAAACATTCCAACAGGAGCATCATTTATAATAATGGCAACTGGAAAAAATGGTCTTTCTGATCATTGCTAGCAACAATTAAAGACATTAAATAAGAGAAAGTATAGGCTAAGATCCATCATTTTATACAATATAACAAGAAAAACCTCTGACCCTTTTTTAACCACAGAAAATTTGTAAATATTAAGTCAAAATTAACAGGCATCTCTATATGCCTGCATCCCCCTCAAATAAAGCAGAATCTAAGCATATTCTGTATTCCAAATACTCAACACCAAAGTCTTCCAAAACAATGTGACAACAAGAAAATAGTGGTATCTATAAATATTAAAACATCAAATTTTTGGCCTCTCATACTGTTTAAGAAACAGCTGTAATTTATATTGAAAAAGGGGGAGGGGGATAAAAAAAAAAAGGTCCAAACAAAACAGAACCCTACATTCTGCTGGATCTAGTTGTTTCATACATCACATCTTATGCCAATATCAACAATTCAAACATTAATGTTAAAAATACTTATTCTGTTAGGAAACTATGAATTTTCTACAGTCTTGTATAATAAAAGGAGTATCAAAAACACTCCTTAAAACAAACTTCCCTGTACACTATGAACATTAAACACCTAAGTTATTTTTAGTATGTACTAGAGTAACCAAAACTTGTTTCAGAACAGAGAACTGCTAACTATTAATATCAACATTTTTTAAACTTAGATAAATGCTCTCACTTTAATAATACAAACCCTATTTGTTCAGTACAGAACTAAGGATGTAATTTCACTTTCAATACCAAAAACACCTATAATGTCTTACACTATTCAGTAATAAAACTTAAGTCAACAGGACTACTATAAATGCTGTATACAAGTACATAAATTTATCAAAACTAACTGTTATTCAAGTCTCTTAAAAAGGGTACCAAGGTTAAAATATGTTGACATAAATTATGGTGGAAAATTGACAACTAGTTTCTAACCCTTTAATAAATTCTATAATAGAATATATAATATTTGATACTTGTTTCAAAATACAGTATTTACAACAGGACAAGAACCATAAAATACAATGTATGATGACATACTTTCCATCTAAAAAGAACTATTTGAAGTGTATAATGTCCCTGAGATTAAGTTGTTCTGATCTTATCTAAACATTTAGAGTAACAGACTCTTTAGAATTAGAAGGAGCTAGTTACAGATCTTTTAGCTCTATGTGTATCTGGAAAGATCTTCCCATCCAAGACCCCCACCCAATTGTTTTAGAGTCTAAAATAATAGGGACGCCTGGGTGGCTCAGTCGTTAAGGGTCTGCCTTCGGCTCAGGTCATGATCCCAGAGTCCTGGGATCAAGCCCCCAGTCGGGCTCCCTGCTCAGTGGGAAGCCTGCTTCTCCCTCTCCCACTCCCTCTGCTTATGTTCCCTCTCTTGCTGTGTCTCTGTCAAATAAATAAAATTTAAAAAAATAATAATAATAGACAAATCATTTCACCCTAATGGCAGTGAAACAAAATGAGGAATTATCTCAAGTCAATTCTAACTTCTAATACCTTATTCTATCTTATCAAGACCAGCAGTGTTTAGTCAAAAAAAAAAAAAAAGCAAGATGACTAGTTACAAAACTTGAACTGTCTCAGAATGCAAATAAGCACAATTTCCAAAGTATGTCCCAGGCCAAGAGTTAATGTCTTAGATAATAAAAATTGTATTTTAATGCTAATCCAAACTACTTAATGGAAAGTAAATCTGACACAAACCCTAATATAACAAACAACAAATTCCCCCTTCTCCCCCCACCAATCTGTTCTCTCCTTCTTGCCTAATAATAAAATATTAAGTGAGACACATGGCTACCTAGGTAAGACTCATTTCCCAGCCTCCTTTACAGCTGATTGTGGTCATGTGACAATGTTATAACCACTGGAATATAAGTAGAAATGATATACATAACTCCTCTTAAAGGGAAGGAAAATGTCCTTCCTTCTTCCTGTTGACAGACATAATGGTAACCATCTGGGACCACAAGGGAGAAGCCACCTGTTAAGAATAGCAGAGCAAAACAAAGACGTCCAGAGTATGATGATTCTAGAGCCTCTATAAAATCTCAAGACTGTTTACATGGACTTTTCAAATAATGTATTTCTACCTTTAAAGCCTCTGTCACCGTGGCCACGTCTATATTTTAACGAATATCTCTAATATAAATGATTAGGCAAACATACAGTACATACAAAGTACAGTAACTAGTACGTTTTTTTCATATTTTATAAATTATATGCCAAACACCATTAAATTTGATTAACAGGTTTAACTAGTTTTCCCACATATGAAAACAGTTTCCATAGAAATTCTGAAAAATGTAACATGGGTTTGTATGTGTTAATGATAAGTGGGTGAAAAATACAATACCCTGCTGAAAAAAGGGTTAAAAGAGAAAAACATCTTCCCACTTAAATTTCACTTAAGATTACATAATAAGCTACCCATATTTTTCTGTGCTAAACTTAAAATATAAAATATTATTACTCCTCAGTTTTCTCTTAACACTGTTTTCTCAAGAAAAAAGATTAAAATCCTAAGTTCCTAACAGATATAAACATCAAAACATAAACTATAATACAAAAATCAACATGAAATTCTATCACCCAAAAATGGTTTCATATTTGAAAATATTACTTTATTCATAATTATGAAAAACAAGTGTTGACGTTACCTGAGACTAAGGTAAAAATGAAGACTTCAAGGAAGGGAATGCTGTAGAGTTGAAAAAGAAATCATGGTTGAGTTTCTACCTTTCGTAAGCTTCAGAGACCCTCAACACCACTTTAATCACTTATGCCATCCAAGTCCTACAAAAAAAAAAAAAGAAAAAGAAAAACACACAACAAAAACATTACTTATGAAGGGAAAAAATACTGTACAAATACAACATGGAAACTGGTATGAATAATGAAGTGATCATTCTTTGCAAATAAGAAGCTATGCCTGAATGACCAGTACAATGACTTGCTTTTAAGTCTGAAACCAGGAAGATAAAATAGTGGTAAGTAGTAACTATGAAATAACCTTGGCCTTATAAAAAATAATTTGCCTAGGGGCACCTGGGTCGCTCAGTGAGATAAGTGGCCAACTCTTGATTTCAGCTCAGGTCATGATCTCGGGGTCCTGGGATTGAGCCCTGCATCAGGCTCCACACTCAGCGAGGAATCTGCTTCTCTCTCCCTCTGCCCTTCCCCCCACTCATGCACACACCCATGCTCTCTTGCTCTCTAAATTAATCTTTAAAAAAAATTTTTTTAAAGAATAATTTGACTAAATCTGGAGTCTACAGCTTTAGAGATATGTGATGCTGAGGGAAATTCAGAGGGTTACAGACCTAAAAAGCTAGAAAAGAGAAAGCGAAGATTAAGAAACCACTTACTACTATTCATATCTGCTTTGCAAAGTCTATGAAGTGAAGAGGGAAGCAAACACAATACCAGGCCTTACAAATAACAAACAGAACTAGTCATGTACAGAATATGTATTTATTTACAATAAAAACAATTTCAGTTGTAAAAATCCCATTAAATACTTAGATATAGAATCTCAATCAGTCAGGTCACCTTTGACAGGAAAAGCTGACAATGAGTATAATCAACCATGAATCACAGGAAGACGGTATACCATATCCAAAAAACAAAAATAAAAATGAAGAACATAAGCTATACACAACAAATCTAACAGTATTTCTGAGCATAGTTAACAAACTCAAGAGTTTATGGAATTTCCTACCATAAGTCATTAAAAATATTAGATCCCTAGGGCACCTGGGTGGCTCAGTGGGTTAAGCATCCGACTCTTGATTTCAGCTCAGGACATGATCTCAGGGTCATGGTATCAAGCCCCATGTTGGGCTCCATGCTTAGAGCAGAGTCTGCTTGTCCCTGTCCCTCTGCTCCTCTCCCCACCTATGCTCTCTCTTACTCTCCCCCTCTCTCAAATAAAGGCCTAGTTTGCAACAATAAATTACAAGATTACAAAAAAATGAAAAATGTGATCTAAATATTAACAGAAAATAGCAGTCACTACAGTTTCCAGAGTATGCCCAGATGTTGGTTTAAGCAAACAAGATTTCAAAACATCTATTTCTGATATGTGAAAAGAACACATATTTTAAATTTTTTTAATTATGAAAATAATCAACAAATAACAGATTCTCAATAAATGTACAGAAATTACATAAAAGAACCACATTGGAAACTCTGAAGTTGAACAGTAACTAAAACAAAATATTTACTAGCAGGGCTCAATGACAGATTCAAAATGGCAGAAAATCAATGACCCTGAAGACTATCTACTGAAATTATCCAATCTAAAGAATAGAGAGGGGTGCCTGGGTGGCTCAGTCGTTAAGCGTGTGCCTTCAGCTCGGGTCATGATCCCAGGGTCCTGGGATCGAGCACCGCATCAGGCTCCCTGCTCAGCAGGAAGCCTGCTTCTCCCTCTCCCACTCCCCCTGCATGTGTTCCCTCTCTCTCGTTGTCTCTCTGTCAAATAAATAAAATCTTAAAAAGAGAGAGAAAATAAGTTGAAGAAAATTGAACAGAGCCTTGGAGACCAATTTATTAACACTTCCGGAGTCCCAGAAGGAGAGGACAGAAAGGACAGGGAAAAAAATTTTTTTAATAAAATACCAGCCAAAACTTCCCATATTTTAGTAAAAAGGAATCAAATCTACAGGCCTTAGGAACTCAATGAATCTCAAGTAGGATAAATACAAAAAGGCCCACACTTAGACACATCATAGTCAAACTGGTGAAAGCAAACACAAAGAGAAAATAATGCAAGCACAAAGAGAAAAATCACTCAGCATGTGCAGGGACCCAACATGATTAACAGCTGACTTTCAGTCAGAAATAATAGAGGCCAGAAGACAGTGGAATGACATTCAAAGTGCTGAAAGAAAAAAGCTGTCAACCAAGAAGACAACAGAATTATCCCCCAATAATAAAGGCATAATAAAGAGTCTCAGACAAAAAAGGCTTAGAGACGTTTTTGCTAGCAAACCTGCCTAACAAGAAATACTAAAGGAAATCCATCAGGCTTTCAGCTTTTAGGAAAAGACAACAGATTCAAATACACAGGAAAAAAAGAAGAGCACTAGAAATAGAAAATATGTGAGTTAAACTAAAGGACTCTATATATTTTTCTCATTTCTTCTCTCAACATCTTTAAAAAACATAAGAATGAAGGCGACTTGGGTGGCTCAGTCTTTAAATGTCTGCCTTTGGCTCAGGTCATGATCCCAGGGTCCTGGGATCAAGCCTGCATCGGGCTCCCTGCTCAGCGGGAAGCCTGCTTCTCCCTCTCCCACTCCCCCTGCTTGTGTTCCCTCTCTTGCTGTCTCTCTCTCTGCCAAATAAATAAATAAAATTTTAAAAAAAAATAAATAAAAAATAAAAAACATAAATGCAGCTAAAATAGTACTTAGAAAGAAGTTTGTAACTTTATATATTTGGGAAAAAAATTCTCAAATCAATAACATAGGCCTCCACTTAATAAAACAGAAAAAGAACAAACTAAACCCTAAAGTAAGCAGACAAAAGGGAATAATAAAGATCAGAGCAGAAGTTAATGAACTACAAAACAGAAAATTAGAGAAAAACCTGGTTCTTTTAAAACTGACAAACTTTTAGGCAAACTAAGAACAAAGAGAAAAAAGACAAATTACCAAAAAATAGGTATGAAAAAGGGGATGGTAACACTGACCCCACAAAAATTAAGAGTTCTACAACTGAAACTAATACAAGTTATATGTTAATTACACCTTAAAAAAAAATTTAAGAATTATAAAGGAAGAAACATCCTAACAAATTTATGCCAACAAATTACACAACTTTTATAAAATGGACAAATTCCTAAAAAGACATGTATTATCAAAACTGACTAAAGAGGAAATAGAAAAATCTGAATATAACAAATAAACAAACTGAATTAGTATTTTTTAATTTCCCACAAAGAAAAGAACAGGCCTAAATGGCTTCACTGATGAATTCCATCAAGAATTTAAAGAATACCAATCCTTCACAAACTCCTTCACAAAACAAGAGGAAGACAGTACATTCAGCAACTCAATCCATGAAGCCAGAGTTACTCTTATACCAAAGTCAAAGACATCACATGAAACTACTCAGCAATGTCTACAATTATAAAATTGTAAGGATACAAAAATCCTTACAAAATATTAGCAAACTGAATCTAGCAACATTTAAAAAGGTCTATACACCATGATTAAGTAGGATACATCCCATGGATGCAAAGGTGGTTTAACATCTGAAAATCAAATAAGGCAATACACTATATTATGAGACTACAGGACAAAAACCACATGGTTGTCTCAAGAGACACAGAAAAAAAGCATCTGAAAAAATTCAACACCTATTCACAATAAAAACTCTCAACAAGCTGGAAGAAAACTAATAAGCGAGTTCAGCAAGGTCACAAGAAATAAGTTCAGCAAGATCATAAAATATTAAATCAATAAACAAAAATCAATTTTATTTTTATAGTGAAATGACGTCTTTGTATTATGACTTCCTACCAAAAATTTGAACTGATTCAAATTTTCTTTCTTATCCCTCAGTAGAATTTCAAAATTTTCTTCAAGTAGCCTGTCCCCAGGCATTTTATATTTTGTTATTCTGAATGTATACTTTTTCTTACATAATATTAGTCCTAATGCCTATTGTTTGTATAAAAAAATTATTTGTGTATATTAATTTTATAACCAGTTCCTTTACTGAATTCTCTTAATACTATCAGTATACAAAGAGGCAAGCAGATGAACTGAACAGAAATTATTTCAGACACATGCCCTTCAAAAACATGGAAATTCCACATATGATAAATGTGGCATTTCAAATAGGTAGAAAAGAAATGCAACATTCAATAATTGGAATGGGGACAACCAGTTAGCCAGCCAGAAAAAAAAGTAAAGCTAGAGCTCTACATCTACTGTTTATACCAAATATATTCAACATACATCAAGATTTTAAGCAATTTAAACCATAAAAAGTAATAGAAAACCTGTATAACTCTTTTTCAAGTACCATAGTTCACTGAATCTAAAACTACCAATCTTAAGATACATGGCTATTTTATGGGTTACTAAGAAAGAAAATAATAATGTCAAACTATGACAAACCAGTGATTCATGTAATTCAAGATGTGACAACAGAGAGAAAAGAGTCTTATAACCAATGTCGAAGAGCTTTTAAACTTTACACAGAAACCCCCCCATCCCCAGCTATAAAGGAAAAGATCACTAAATTCAATCATAAAAAATTAAAACTTCTATAAAGGCAAAAACAAAATCAAAGGAGAAGGAAAAAAAATCAGTGAAAATAATCTGCCTAACAAATGGCTAGGGGCTCAGTACATGACCAAAGAGATCACTGAAAATATACATATGGCCAATAATAGTGGAAAAATGCTCAAGCTCACTCATAATGAAATTTTGGAAAGCAATACTAAACAACAAAATGCTGAAAAATATTAAGAAGTTTGACATTAGCTCATGTTGTCACAGAGACAGAGATTCCCATTTTCCTAGACTACCGATACTGGGATAATCTTTTAGTTAGGCAATATATCTACCTAATTATTAAATGTACACACTCCTAGGCCCAACAATTTTTCCCTTACGAATTTATCCTGCAGATTTTATTTTGTTTTGTTTTTTTGAGAGAGAGATCATGCACGCACAGGAATTGGGGGGGAAGGGCAGAGTGAGAGGGAGAGAATCTTAAGCAGACTTTACATGTGGAGCCGATGTAGGGTTCGATCTCATGACCCTGAGATCATGACCTGAGCCAGAATCTACAGTCAGATGCTTAACTGACTGACCCACCCACGCGCCCCTTATACTGCAGATATATTTAAAAATATATGCAAAGACATGCCCAAGATTATTCACCATATTACCACTTATTATAGCAAAAAAACCTAAAAACCTAAATATCCATAAATAAGTTAGTAGTTAATATAATTATGGTATATCCAAATACTGGAATACTACACAGAATGAAATGAGAAGGAATGATATGCAAAAATATAGAAGTTAACAACAAAAAAGACATGTTGCTAAGTAATATGTATGGTGTGATCTCATTTGTGTAAAGAATATGTAAATACAGGTATACATATGTCTGCATATATATAGAAAATGTCTGACAGGATACACACATACGCACAAATGTTAACCATGAATAGGAAAGGGGAGAGCCTTTTTTTTTAAACCTTTTAACATTCTCTCCTGCCTAGTGCGTATCCTCTTGCAATAAACCTGGATAAGGAATGAGAAATGCTGAACATGACAATTACCAGAAAATATGGAAAAAGAAGGAAATCTTAAAATATGGCCACTATATTATTTTCACATCCTCATTTTTAAGGAATTCTCAAAATAAAATTTATGAAAAACTTTAGAATTTTTATGATCATTAACAACTGACATCAGAATATGTGCCATTAACAGATATGTAAATACCCTGAAAACTGTTAAATATTTAACTTTCTTTCACTTGTTTGAAGGATAAAAGCATAGACCTAACATATGTACTAACATAAGCCAAAAAGAAAGGAATCATCTATCTTCCTAAAATAAGGGAACTGGGGCCTAAAAGAGACATGCAAGTAATCTAGTTAAGTGAGAAAAGATCTACATCCTATAAAACTAGTAACATTAACTCTTTCAATGTAGGTATTCATTATCTCTATAGAGCAATACCATATATATATATATGGATATGTATAATTCATGCTTATATGTTAGTGGGCATAAAAGGAAAAGAGATCATCCAACAGATAAAAAGTACTATCCAACGGTTGTGGTCAGTGCATCAGTGCAGTTCATACACAAGTGCATGGGCATCTATCACAGGTAAAAATTAAAGACTGAGTAAAACAGTGTTGGATTACCTCTATAAAATATGTCAGGCAAATGTCCATCCTATCAGATTACTTGGCTCAATTTCCAAGCTCCCAATTCCTCCCCTCTATCTTATAAAAGTACAAAAATACAGCTTATCCCCCAAAAGAACCAGGATTAGACATGTTCTTAAAGTCAAGTAAAATAGTGATATCCAAATATGCCAAATCTAACAATATTCTCTCCATGGTAGATACTGTTGGATTAAATAAAATTAGTAATAAATGATATCCCAAGGAAATGAGGAGACACTAACTGGACTTTTTCTAATTTAATTTCTAGTTGAGGATTAAGATTTCTTTAAAATCTGGGCAATAACCCAGAATTACCTTCTTTAAAATCTGGGCAATAACCCAGAATCATCTTAAATAACTTAAAGAAAGTAGGGGTGGGTTGGTGGCTCAATCAGTTAAGCGTCTGACTCTTGATTTTGACTCAGGTCATGATCTCGGGGTCGTGCGACTGAGCCTTTCGTTGGGCTCTGCACTCATCGGGGAGTCTGCTTGAGATTCTCTCTCTCTCTCTCCCTCTCCCTTTGCCCCTCCCCCCACTTGTGCATGCTCTTTCTTTAAAATAAACAAGTAAAATCTTTAAAAAATAAAAAACAAGAAAATAAACACAAAATGTGTTTCATTAAAATCTTATGTTGCTACTCTACATTATTCAGAGTATGATTTCCTGATGAAACCCCAAAGTAACATTTCCCTCAGCTCAAAAGTCTAACTACATTAATATAGTTTTTAAAAACATAAAAACATTAAGCATTTAAAAATTTCAAGGCAAAGGTATTTAATAATACTAGAACAGACTATATATATTTTTAAATGTTATGCTGTAATAAACCTTTTAACAGAGACTAATATAGAAAGTTAATATCCTGCACTGATATTGCATTGATATTGGACACATACAATTTCTTTTATGTAACTGTAGTATTTTTTTCTGGCATATGAAATGGAGGTAATGAAGACTGAAAGCTGAAATTTTATTAGAAACAAAGAATAAGCCAAATATAATTTTTTATTCAGAAATAATAAAGCATTTTATATAGCAGCCCTAACACATTTTTAGGGTTCAATAAATATGCAAATCAATAAAAGCTATAAATGAAAAGCAAAACAATTAAATAACTTTAAATCTTTAGAAAATAACCAATATATTAATTCAAAGTTGTATTTACATAATTTTATCTAGGGATCACAAACACTACAGCATTTTCTAGTCCCTCAGCCAGTCAGCTTTGTTGCTAAAATAGTTACAAACTAAAAACTCTATTTTAAAAATTTTATGTCTACTAAGCTCTTAATTGCCTGCCTCAAAGTTTTGTTTCCAAGAATTCAGAAGAGCATATATGCCACCTTCTCAATTATGTAAAACAATTTTTGAATATGTATTTGCCATAAAACTATACTATTGTGGTAGACATTATTAAAAACAAGTAGAGCAACACTGTATTTGCACTATACTGCTATTCACTTATCTATGTTCTTCATTCACTATGTTCAACTTTTAGAATTTCTAAAGCTATATTGTAAAGTTAAACAGAAAAAGCACAGCAAAGTCTATACACAGGAAATAAAAATGTCTTCAAATTATATATTTTAGGAGTCTTACAAAGTTGATTGGGTATATTTACTTCACAATCAAGACATTATTACATATGCCATCACAGAATATGATAAAATCTACAGACTGGACAAATGTTTTCGAAATGTTAATATTCTGTTGAAAACATTTTCACAAAAAGCCTACTCATCTTCTTGCATCACTTCTTATTGAAAGCCCTAAATTAAGGCTCTCATACATCAAAGAACATTAACTAGACATGTTAAAGGAGAATGAAACAAAAAAAACCAGTAAAGCAAGAAGGAAAAGGAAACATGACCACCCCCCCACACACACACACCCGCATGCTTAAAATAATATAACCTCAAGGTCTAAATCTGCAAACAGAAATTTTGGAATATCATTCCCATCACAACCTTTCCTCTACCATGGAAACACAATTCCCTCTAACTCACCTGCCACAAAGTCTCTGTCTCTGGAACCCTAAATTCATTTAGCATCATCTACCAATTCACTTCTCCTTCCAAGTCTCTATCCTTCCTCCTTCTCTCCCACTCCTCTCCCCCAACAATGAGAAGAAAAGAACCTACCAAGCTGGAAGCTAAGACCCTGTAAGTACAAAAAGAGAGGTATAAAGTTACTTGGACAACCACCCAAAGGTCAGTTATGATTTTCCTCTTTTCCTGCTTCACTCCCTCACATCAGGAGTTAGTGAATATTCCTTCTTAGCAATTCCTCTGACTTAAGATTTTGCTGGCTAAATATTCCCTCATTATACCACTTGTGCAGATATAAACAGTGAAATTAAGACTAAAAATATGTTTTAAGGCAGGAGTATTATGCTTTGCTGTCAATAAAGATACTTCTCTTTAACCAAAGACAGCAGATGTTAATAGAGCCATACTACACTGTAAATATGGACTTCTAATTTACCTCACACTTATTTAATAACTGTGATTTTCTACCATTACCAATTTTAATAACTATGGCACAGAAAGAAAATAAATGAAATATTTTGCAGGGACCATTAGCTATTGTCCTTCCATTATTCAGTTTTGAAAGACTGGCAAAATTCATACACATACACACACACACACACACACCCCAGCAGGTGGGTTGATTCACTAAGCCAACATTTTTGTCAGTAACTAAGTCAACATTCTGATCACCTGATATGCATGTACGACATGCTACCTAAGATTCCTAAGACATGCATAAAATATCATGGCCTCTGCCCACAGGAGTTCATAATTTAGCAAAGATGGTAAGTACACACATAACAAATAATGTTTGTAATAATAACATAATGTGATAAGGGCTATAACTGAAGTTGAAGCAATTTATTATAGAAAAAAGTCAAAGCAGAGAGGAATCACAGGCTGCTGGGTAGCTCAGTCAACGGTTAAGCATTCAATTCTTGATTTCGGTTCAGGTCGTAATCTCAGGGTGGTGGGATCAAGCCCAATATTGGTCTCCACACTCAGCAGAGTCTGCTTGGATCTCTCTCTCTTCATCTCACTCTGCCCCTCCCACCACTCATGCTCTCTAAATAAGTAAATAAATAAAATATTAAAAATCTTTTTAAAAAAGCAGAGAGCAATCAATTCTTCCTTTGCTACTAAATGAAAAAGAAGTAATCTTTTAATGTTGATTCCACATTTAAAAATGCAATGAATATATGGTTCAGACTTTGCTCAGTAGTGTTCCTAGGACTTTGCAGTTATTAACTCACTTAATCCAAACAACAAACTTATGAGATTGGTACTATTATTACTCACATTTTATGAGAGAAAACTGAAGGGTTAAATAACTTACCAAAGGTTGTAAAACTAGTAAGTGGCAGAACCAAAGTCCCTATAATGGTCTGCGAGGCCCTCCACAATCTGTTGTGCTATGCTCTCCTCACCACCATCACCACCACCATTCAGACCTCATCTTCTATACTCTCCCCATTGCTCACTCCACATAAGCCTCACTAGCCAGACCTCCTTATCTCCCTAGATCTTCCAGCATGCTACTGCCTTCAGGCCTATTGTACTGGCTGTTCTAGGCCTGGTACACTTCCTCCCAAAGATAAGCCTAAGTAAATCCTTTACCTACTTCAAGTCTTCGCTCAATCATCATCTTATTTAAAAGGCTTTTTTCCTGCCATGCAATTTAAAATACATACACTCACCCAATCCCCCTTTAATCTGTTACACATTTTGCATAGTAGGACCACCTCTCAACATACTATGTAATCTCTTTGTTTATGATGTTTAAGGTTTTTCTAACTCCCAACTATAAACTCCACAAGGGCAGAAATTTTGTTTTGTTCAATGATGTATCTTAAGTGCCTAAAACAGTGCCTTGCCCATTGTAGATATTTAGTATTTTTTAAATGATTATATAAAGCTTAACTCTAACAGAGAAATCAAACTCCAGAAGCTTAACCACCACACAACACTATCTCAATTACAGAATCACAGATAACAAAACTAAAGCATCTAGAAAAGTCACATTAACCTAATGAAACAGCAGAACCTGATATCAAACCAGCCTAGTGAGGTTTTTGGCAACATTACCCTTCAGCTTGGGAAATTTCCCTAAAAAGGCTTGAAGGCCTTAACAATAAAGAGATTCAACCTACTGATGAATTTACTATAAGCTTTATGAAACATTGTATCAAATAGAAAAAATAATTCTTAGCAATGTAAAAAACCGTTTAATCCTATCTAATTTCTAGTCTTTGTTGAGTTCTAATAAGGAATTTCAGAAGTACTGTGTTAGAAAAGCTACAAAAGCTGCATGCACTTTACAGCAGATCAGAAGAAACTAATTTTTTCAAATATTTCACATGCTCCATGTTTAGTTCTACGAACCTAGGCAACTTCTACCTCAAGTATTTTCAAAGTATATCTGTATGTTGTTTGCTTGGTGTATTTCAGCCTACCAAATTGTTTCAACTGTCATCTTTGCCTAGAAAAGATTGCAAAAGATGAGGTTTTATGAATTAATGATCAAAATCCAGATAAGAAACCCCCACAAAAATTGTCAATATGAATTTCTAAGACAATAAAAATATAAGAAAATCTAATCAAAACTTAGCTGTTTTATAAGTATTACATTATATCATGCACCTTAATGTTACTTCCAAATACAACCATTCTAGGAAAGCTAATTGAGAAAAACCATAGTTCTTGGTTAATTATCTCTTTTAAAACCTCATTTTTAGTTTCACTGATGTGTATGCTTACAAAATTTCAACTACTGATGCTTCCATAAGCACTACCAAAAAAGGCTACTACCTCTTGCCCTTTAAATGTAATCAAGAAAAGCACAAAGCAATAAAATATATAATAGTACATATGGTTTAAGAATCTGAAACAAAAAATGCTTTAGCATCTTTTAAAATCCTTTAGTATCTTTTAACTAGATCACATTTTAAGGTTAGTCAAGATCTAGTATTACATTAGTTTTTACTTTTGTGATTTAATGATGCTTTCTAAATGTTTGGGGGTGAGGGGACTTGTTCCAGGCAAAAGATTTCTATGAATATGGTTAGAATTTCTACACAGTAACAAAGCACAGACATAGGTGTTCTTTAATTTACACCAGCTGTGTTAAAAATTAAAGTTATTAGAACTCTATGTGAATGACGGTCTAACAGTATATTTTTCATGACCAGATCTTTCCCAAGCAGGAATGACAGCCCAACAAATTCAAACCAACCACCCCAGAAATTACTCTGCCCAGGTCTTTCTAGAACCATTTTCCATTTCTACTCTCAATAAACATCAGGCCAAAATCTTATAAACTTTGCAATTAATGTAGCTAATCCACTTAGTTGAAAATGAAAATCCTACAAAGGAGTAATCAAATTCTTAAAAGAAAACTGACCAAAGTGAGTGAAATAAAACCACGAACTGAAAATTTTCACCTGCCCTTGACCTTTTCAAATCACCTAAACAACAAACGTTTGTCGAACAAGAAACCAACTGTCCACCACAAGCATTTTTATAAACTCCTTAGACTCTAAACTGCTAAAGAGATTGAACCTTTCAACCTAAATTACCTGTTGAGGAGAGACACCTCCCAAAAACTATGACAAACTATCAAGCAACTATGTAATCCTTCCCCAAATTTACTAATAGAAATTCATTTTTAAAATTGGTAAGCCACTCTTGGTTGGTTAAGCATCCAACTCTTGGTTTTGGCTCTGGTCGTGATCTCAGGGTGGTGATCTCAGGATCCTGAGATTCAGCCCTGCGTCAGGTTCCATGCTGGGCGTGGAGCCCGCTTGGGATTCTCTCCCCCCACCTTTGCCCCTCCGCTGCCCGCGCATGTGCACATGCATTCTCTCTCTCTCTCTTAGAAAAGATTAGTAAGCCAATAAACTCAAGGGAAAGCTGCTTTACTTTTACTTGTACATAAATTTTTACTGAATACACATTAATTTGTAAATTAGTATTTTATGATGATCAAGATCATGCAAATTTTCAAATAATCTCCTCAAAGATGATACAAGCATACTCTGATAAAGTACTTCGTGGTATACAACCTGCTTTCACTTGTCACATTGCACCTGACCCCCTATAATTACCTAGGCAGGTATTATTGTTTATCTCTGAGGTTCAAGGGGTTAAGTATGCAAGTCCTTCCCAAGTTAAAAATATATTTAACGCTACTCTTAACAATGTCCTGGGAGTCAAAAAAATTATATATATATGTACATATATAATATTTGAAGTATATCAATGAACATAAAATTTTAAATTAAAATATTATCTATGATAGTTACCATGTAAATAGAGAAAATTAAATTCACCTAATTTAACACAAAAATTATCCCACTCTAATAACTAAGGAAACCCTAAAAAATTACAATACCCATTTAAAAATTAGTTTATTTACATTGATTTTTTAAAGTGTCAATTCTTTGTGAACAAAAACATAATGTTAAAATATTATTAAAGGTCAAAGATAAGAAGAAACTGGAATTATTACTTCTCATATGAAATATCATTAACAACTCTCATTTAAAAACATACAAATGGTCCACAAAAAGCCAGTTCATCTTTTGACAATTTTCATCTTATTCAATACTACAATCATTCTTATCTCTTCTGTTTAGAATGCATGCCCAGAGTTACACTAGACACCAGCACAATGTAGAGGTATGCCCACACATAAAACAAATGGTTTTTAATCTGATTAGGAAACTGAGATTTGCCATCAGAGTCATTCAGAGAATACCCCAAAAAGTGTCTGCAAAGGAGCCTAGTGAACATAACTGCAGTAACTATATTAAGTTTGAACAATTCATGAAGTATGTTTGTGAGACTGTTTTTCTAAACAGGAAAAGTCAAATTAGCAAGTGAACTCATCATTTAGAAACACAAGCTTTTACTAATGTAGAATGGGCGTTTTCTTATTTGGGCCAATTTATTCTCAATTAAAAAACTAGGAACTATAAAGGCAGGACAAGACATTTTATCTGCTCTTTTCAATCTATGAATTAGAAACAGTTTAAATTGGCTGCATAATGCAAGATTTTCAGTATTGTTTTGAAAAATATTAATATTAAAATACTATAATGTACTTAAACATCTTCAGTGCAAATAATTTATTAAACAAACACATCTCTGAAGAAAATACTCAGAATTTATAACCTCATTTTAATTAACTACATAACAAAATTCTGTTTATGTGACAGATGCCCAGTAAAATAGCATGTATCTATTCCCTGGCACCCTCTTAAACTGGTTAGGACTGACTTCCCAAAAACTTAGGTGTCTGATATTCTGATTTATAACCGAAGCAAGCATTTATATAGTGCTTAAAACTTCACAAAACACATATCCATATACCATTATTTTTAAAGTTGATATAACCTGACTGGAGATCATGCAGGTTCACAAAATAAGGAATTTAAACTCCCTGTCTAGTCAAGATGGCGCAGATCTGTTTTTCCCTGCTCCTCCTCACTAAGCACAATTATAAACCATGGAAATAATATAAGAGACAACCAGAGGAAAACTCTGAAAATGGTAAGAAGGCAGTGAACCACTTTGGGACCAGAAGACAAGAAACAAAAGAGCAGCAGGGTGCTTTTAGTCCCCACACCCAACAGAAAAAAGCAACCCAGACTGGCATTTCCCGACCACCAACTTAGCAACAGAAGGCAGACCAGACAGTCACATTCTTCCCCCCAAATTAAAGTGGAGTCCCTCTACAGTATAAGGGGGAAATCCAACTGGAAGCCCAGCCAACAACAAAGACCAGGGGAAGAAATTTTTCCTTACCCACCTGGCCTGAGACTGTTTTCCACCTAGAGATACAGAGACAAGTAGGCAAAGCTGAGGAACCCAACCAGAGCAAGCAGCTCAGTTTGGGCCAAGCCTCTCCTCCCTCATTCAAAGACAGGGGGACAGGGAAGAATGGGGAGGCATGGGATGAACAGCAGGAGGATCCTACCACAATCCTCTCCTCCCATCTAGAGATACCCAGAAGCCCAGCATGGGGAAAACCCTTTTGCTCCCTCAGACAGCACCAGCAAGGACTTAATGGGAGCCCAGCAGCATCAGATAAATTAAGGTGACCACAAAGGCTCTGAAAATTAAACTGCCAATGGAAACACAGCCTACAAAAGTGAGCCAAAATCTGTATGTTAAACCTAAATAGGGTCTGTCTGCTAAAATAAAAATATCAATAGGGGGCCCAGAGCCTCCTAACAGATAAAAAAGAAAAGACTCAAGAAGTCACAAATTGAGTGAGAAAAGATCATCAACTAAGGCCAATGCAGAGATGAAATCAGACACTGGAATTATTTGACAAAGATTTTTAAAAACCATAATAAAAATGTTTCAGCAATCAATTATAAATTTTCCCAAAACAAGTGAGAAAATGGAAAATCTCAGCAAAGACACAGAATTTATATAAAAAAAAGAAGCAAAAGAAAATTATAGCGCTAAAAAAATACAACAACAGAAAAATTTGAACTCACTGGATAAATGCAATACAAACATAGAGATGATAGGAAAGAGAATCATTGAACTTGAGGACAGAAAAACAGAACTCACCCTATATGAACAACAGAAAAAAAATTACGTCCTGGGCAACAATAGGCCGATAACAAAAGGTCCAACATTCGTATCACTGGAGTCACAGAAAGAAAGGAGAGGTGCTGAAAGAGTATTTGAAGAAATGATGGCTTAAAACTGATCAAATGTGGCAAATACAAACTTACAGATCCAAAAAACTGAGCAAACCCAAGACAGGATAAACACAATGAAATTTACACCAAGATACAGCACAATTAAATGTTCAAAATTAAAAACAAAAAACTGGGAAGGCAGCACACAGAAACAACATACTACTTATAATGGAACAACAATTCAAATGACACCAGATCTCTCATCTGAAATCAGAGAGGCCAAGAAAAGTGGCAACAGTATTTTTTGAATACTAGAAAAATAAAGAACTGCCAACCAAGAATTCTATATCCAGTGAAACTATTCTTCAGGAATTATTAAACATCCATTTAACAATCCATTTAAACTGCTACAACATATACTACAGAATGGGTGGCTTATACTCAAAAGAAATTTATTTCTCACAGTTCTGGAGGCTAGAAGTCCAAAATCAGGATGTCGGTATGATTGGGTGAGGGCTCTCTTCCAGGTAACAGACTTCTCTTTGTAGCCTCACAGGACAGAAAAGGGCAAGGGAGCTCCTCTCTGGCTTCTCTTATAACAGCACCAATTCATTCATGAGGGCCCCTCCCTCATGACCTCATCACCTCCCAAAGGCCCCAACTCCCAATAGGATTTCAGCATATGAATTTTAGGGAAATACATTCAGACCACAGAAGGAACAAAGGGGCCATTTTTAAAAAGCATTCCCAAAAGAAGAAAAACTAAAAGACTGTGTCACCAACAGCCATACTTATAAAGACTGGCTGACAAAAACGTTCCAAACAACAGGAAAAAAAGAAATATAGGTATACACAACAGATTTTCTTTTCCATCATTAGTTTTATAAATCATATTTGATGACTGAAATAAAAATGGCAACACCATTTCACACCCAAGACAATTATGTTTAAAAGTTGAGAAGGTGGGGCGCATAGGTGGTAGGTGGCTCAGCCGGTTAAGCATCCACCTTCAGCTCAGGTCATGTTCCTGGGGTCCTGGGATCAAGCCCCACGTTGGGCTCCCTGCTCGGTGAGGAGCCTGCTGCTCCCCGCTCTGCCCCCACCCCTCTCTCAAATAAAGAAATAAAATCTTTAAAAAAAATTTTTTTTAAATAAAAGTTGAGAAGGTGAAGGGTAAAATAGAAGTGAAGTTTACACACTTCAGTTGAAGTTGTAAAATATCGGTACCAGCAGACTATTATAAATCACATATGCATATTGTAAAATAACTACAACAACCACTGCAAAAACTACACCAAGACAGACTCAAAAACATTATAAATAGATCTTCTGCACATTATAAAAGATGGGATCCTAAAGACTGTTCCAGTAATCTGCAGGAAGGCAAGAAAAGAGAAGTAAAATCCAAAAACCAGAGAAAACAAGCCAAAAAAACAAAACAGCAGACATGAATGGTGACATATCAGTAATTACCTTATATGCAGATAGCCTAAATAATCAAAAGACAGACTGGCAGAGCAGATTTTTTTAAATGGCCCAACTGTATGTTGCAAACAAGAAATATGATAACATATGTTGAAAATAAAGGAATGAAAAAGCTATAACAATATCCTTTAGAAAAGCACAGTGGCTATATTAATAACACAATCAACCAACAGAATCTAACTGATACACAGTTGATCCCTGAACAACCCCCTCATACAGTCAAAACTCCATGTATAACTTGACACCCCCAAATCTTCACTACTAAAGCCTACTTGTTGATCAGAAGCCTTACCGATAATATAAACAATCCATCAACACACATTTTATATATTACATGTATTATATACTGCATTCTTACATAAAATTAGATAAAAGAAAATGTTAGAGAAAATCATAAGGAAAACACATTTACAGTACTGTACTGTAAAAAATCCACATATAAGTGGACAAGCGCGATTCAAACATGGTTCAAGTGTCAACTATATATAGAATACTCCACCCAATGACAGCAGAATACCCATGGAACTTTCACCAAGACCATATCCTGAGCCACAAAACAGACCTCAACAAATTTAAAAGAATTAAAATAATACAGAGTGCATTCTGTGACCATAATGGACCTAAACTAGAAAATAGTAACAGAATGACAACAGGAAAACCCTGTAACACAATGGGGGGTGGTGGGGGGGAGAAACACTTCTAAAAAGTCCATAGGTCAAAGAGGAAATCTCAAAGAAAAAATTAACATACAGATACATAAAAATGAATGAAAATAAAAACACATGTCAAAATTTGTGAGATGCAGCTAAAGCAGTAGTTAGAAGGAAATTTATAGCACTAAATGCTTACATTAGAAATGAAGAAAGATCTCAAATCAATAACCTAATTACCTATCACAAGACACATAAAAAAAGAAAAAAGAAAAACAAACCCAAAGCAAGCAGTAGGAAGGAAATAATAAAGGAATAGAAATGAATGCAACTGAAACAGGAAAATGGAGAAAATCAATGAAGCAAAATTTTTAAGTCTCTAATATGACTAACCAATAGAAACAGAGAAGACACAAATCACCAAGATAAGGATTTTAAAAAGGTTATCACTGGACCACTTGGGTGGTTCAGTCAGTTGAACCTCCAACTCTTGGTTTCAGCTCAGGTCATGATCTCGGGTCATGGAACTGGGATCGGCCCCACGCTGGGTGCAGAGCCTGCTTAAGAGTCTCTCTCTCCCTCACTCTGGCCCTCCCACTGTGCACACATGCATTTTTTCACACTTTTTCACTCTCTCTAAAAAAAAAAAAGAAAGAAAGAAATGCAAAATTGGATTAACATCTGAAAATCAAGTAATATAAATAATACACCCTATCAACAGAATGGAGGACAAAAATCTTTATTTTTTTTGTAGATCATCTCAGCAGAGGAAGAAAAACATGTGACAAAATCCAACCCCTTAGCAATAAAAACTCCCAAAACATTAGGAATAGAAGAAAATTTCCTCAACCTGATAAAGGCCATATACAAAAAAATCTAACATTATACTTAATGGTGAAATACTGAATGCTTTCCCCCTACAACCAGAAACAAGACAAAGCTGTCCACTCTTGTTTGTTTTTTTTTTTAAGATTTTATTTATTTATCAGAGAGAGAGAGCACAAGCAGGGGCTGCAGCAAGCAGAGCAGGCAGACTGAGAAGCAGGCTCCCCGCTGAGCAAGGAGCACAATGCAGGACTCAATCCCAGGATCCTGGGATCATGACCTGAGCGAAGGAAGACGCTTAACTGACTGAGCCACCCAGGTGCCCCTACTCTCGCTTCTTTGATTCAACACTGTACTAGACATTCTAACAAGGAAAATTAGGCAAGAAAATTAAATAAAAAGCATTTACAATGGAAAGGAAGCAATAAACTGCACCTCTATTTATAGATGACATGATCTTATATACATAAAACCCTAAAGAATATACTAAAAACCTACAGTTACATTAATCAAGACAGTGTGGTACTGACAGAGGGACAGACACATAGATCAATGCAAGAGAGAACCCAAAACTAGACCAACATAAATATGCCCAACAGATAATATAATTCCATGGAAGAAAGGTAGTCTTTTCAACAAACAGTGCTAGAACAAATGGGCATCCAAAGGCAAAAAAAGTCTGACCTAAACCTCACAACTTTATATAACAACTCAAAATGGATCATGAATTTAATGTAAACATAAAATTACAGAGCTTTAGACGAAAACACAGGAGACATCCTTCAGGACCTAAAGAAAAGGGTTCCTAGGCTTGGAACCAAAAACATGATCCACAAAAGAAACCAGACTTCGGGATGCCTGGGTGGATCACAGTTGGTTAAGCATCTGCCTTCGGCTCAGGTCATGGTCCCAGGGTCCTGGGATCGAGCCCCACATCGGGCTCCGGACTCCTTGCTCAGCGGGGAGCCTGCTTCTCCCTCTGTCTGCGGCTCCCCCTGCTTGTGCATGCACGTGTGCACCCACTCTCTGTCAAATAAATAAATAAAATCTTAAAAAAAAAAAAGAAAAAAGAAACCAGACTTCATCAAAATTAAAAACATTTCCCCTGTGAAGGAACTTGTGAAGAAGATGAAAAGATAAGCTACACACTGAGAAAATGTTTGCAAACCATGTATCTGACAAAGTCTTATATCTAGAATATATAAAGAACTCTCAAAATGTAACAGTAAATAAATACATATATTCTGATTAGAAAATGAGAAAAAGGCATGAACAGACAGCAAGAAAGTACATATGAAGATGTTCAATATCATTAGCCATTAGGGAAATGCAAATTAAAGCTACAATAAGGTATCACTGTTTAGCTATTAGAATAGCTAAAATAAAAAATAGTAACAACAAATGTTGCTGAACAGGCAGAACAAGTAGATCTCTCACACACGGCTGATGAGAACGTAATATGGAACAGCCACTCTGGAAAAACAGTTTGGAGTGCTCTTATAAAACTAAACTTGCCCTTGCCATACAACCTAAAAAGCTCACTCTTGGGCATTTATCTCTGTACATAACTGTATACAAAATCCTGTACATGAATGTTCATAATAATCACTTTATTTCTTAATAACAAAATGGTGAATACACTCAAAGTCCTTCAACACATGAGTTTTGATTCAACGAAGTATGTATTAATATATCATTCTTGAAATGACAAAACTACAGAGATGGAAAATAAGACTGTGATGAGACGGAGGGCTTTTGGGGTGGGATGCAAATATAAAGGAGTACCAAGAGGGGTTTTCTTTGTGGTGAGGGAACAATTCTGTATCTTCACTGTGGTGGTAGTTATATGAACTAATATATGGGAGAAAACTACAAAGAACCATACACACACACAAATGAATTCAGGTTAAACAAATGGTACAAAGTGAATAAATCTGGCAGTTAAGAGTAATGTACCAATGTCAATTTCCTGGTTTTGATGTCTTACTAGAGCTTTATAAAATTTGTCACCACTGGGGGAAGCTGGGTAAAGGATACACAGGACTGTACTAATTTTGCAACTTCCTGTGAGTCTATAATATTTCAAAATAAAGTTTTTTAACAAATAATATGAAAGGAGAGAAACAGGGTACAGGTATAGATGAAACAAGAATGGCCATTAATTGCTGATTGTTGAAGCTAGATCGTAGTTATATGGAGATTCATAATACCATTCAATTTTTTATTTAATTTTTTCCATAATAAAAAGTTAATAAGGGGCGCCTGGGTGGCTCAGTCAGTTAAGCGTCTGCCTTCAGCTCAGGTCATGATCCCAGGGTCCTGGGATTGAACCCCTGCATTGGGCTCCATGCTCGGCAGGGAGCCTGCTTCTCTCTCTGCCTGCAGCTCCTCCTGCTTGTGCACTCTCTGTCAAATAAATAAATAAAATCTTTAAAAAGTTAATGAAAATATAAGAAGGCCATATATCAAAATATTAACAGCAGCTTCTCCAGTTGATTTTTTTCTTTTCATTAACATGGATTTTAAATTTTTTTCTATAAATTTTTTATTTGAAAGTTTTTAAAGAAATCTTTGCTCATACAATCCTGTCTTCTTTTGTTTTACTCACTTAAAAAAAGTAATACTGGGGCGCCTGAGTGGCTCAGTCGTTAACCGTCTACCTTCGGCTCAGGTCATGATCCCAGGGTCCTGGGATCGAGCCCCGCATCGGGCTCCCTGCTCAGCGGGAAGCCTGCTTCTCCCTCTCCCACTCCCTCTGCTTGTGTTCCCTCTTTTGCTGTGTCTCTCTCTGTCAAATAAATAAATAAAATCTTTTTAAAAAAATAAGTAAAAAATAAAAAAAGTAATACTATGGAAAAAAATTTTAAACATAAAAAGAACCCCATTGATACTTCTTCCTCTGACAATATACTGCTTAATTTGAAAATATTTCATCTAAATACCCATTTTTTATTTCACTCAATTAATTTCGCCTGAAAGTTCCAATATCATTTTCTACAATTAAACCAAAAGGATCTTGCTAGAATAGATTTACAATTAGCACAATAACTCACCCTTACGGTGATCAATCTTCACACAATTCATGACACCCAAAGATGTTTTAACAATTCCAGTTGGGTCTGCATTTGCAATGTTGCCTAATGTATCATAATTAACTTAGAATTGTTTTGTTTTAAAATTGTATGTGGTCTTTTTAAATTTTCAAACACTTTTTTAAAAAGCAGGTGCTGGGGCGCCTGGGTGGCTCAGTCGTTTAGCATCTGCCTTCGGCTCAGGACATGGTCCCAGGGTCCTGGGATCGAGCCCCACATCTGGCTCCTTGCTCAGCGGGAGCCTGCTTCTCCCTCTGCCTGCTGCTCCCCCTGCTTGTGCTCTCTCTCTCTCTCCCTCTCTCTCATGCTGACAAATAAATAAATAAAATCTTTAAAACAAAAAAAAAAGCAGATGCTGCCAAATTTACAACAGTTACAAAACCATGCTGATGAATTCAACAAACACATGGGAATCTGAAAACGTAACAATAATTCATTAAATACTGAGATTTTCACCATGCAATTATTTTTTAATTCAGTTATTTAAATGTATTTGTATACCAAGCAAAAATGACCAATACTGTTTCCCTCAGTACTAAAATTAATTTTAATTAAGTAAATTATAATAGAAACAAGAGACCTGAGCTCTGCATTATCTGTGAGAACTTGGGTAAGTCACAATCTCTCTGAAACTCCATTTCCTAATCTACATACTAAAAGAGTTAAACTTGTTAATCTTGCAGCTCCAAAATCCTATGTACTGATGATCTAAAATACACTTCATAACTTTTGACCCATGATCATTCTAATGACAACTCTGGAAAAAGATTCATAACAATGTGATAGATATTTCAATCACATTATAAATAACTTTTATAGATTTAAATTATTTGGGAGAATGTTATTCTCAATATTATGAGGTCGGGGTTTCTCAACATCAACATTACTGACATTTTGCACTGGATAATTCTTTGTTGTAGGGTTATCATGTGCACTGTAGGATGTTTAGCATCTACCCACTAGATACCAACAGAATCCCCCAGCATGGCAACCAAAAATGTCTCCAGACATTGCCAAAATCACCCCTGGTGGTGAACTATTATATTAAAATAAAAATGTCCAGGTTCTTTGGAGATGGGAAGGAGGAAGAAACTGTTTTTGTTTTTGTGATAGGAGGAAAGGCATAAGAAAGGTTAAGAAATGAACAAAAAAGTTCAACTGCAAATCATATACTATGAAAAGGTACTCTTTTCTAAAAGGCCTACCAAAACACATGTTAACCAAATATTGTTGTATGTAGCTAAGTAGTAATAGTAATGAGAATAACAGCAGAGAAAGCTGAGGAGAAAATCCACAGGTATTCCATCTGTACCTCTTTAAGCATTTTCAATAAAAAGAGCCAAAAGTTTTTAAATCAGAGATTAATGAAGTTAACATAATTCCTATTCTCCCTAGCATTTGTGAGAAGGCTAAACATTCTCAAGTTATCTGCTATTCTCTAGCCACAGAGAATACCCACATGAAAAACACAATTACAATAAGCATCTATTTTAATCTAGTGTAAATGTGCTACAAATGCCACGAAAAGTTAATACTGAGGAATACCCTAAAGTCCCTTTTGTATTCAAAGAAAGGCCAAAGACCATGTGGAGAAACTACATTTAAAGTTGCAACAGAAAATTAAACGTTCACACATTCACTTTTTGGCTGTTTAATACTCACTACAAACTCAACTCAGCCATATTTTCCACCAAACAGAAAAATACCCAGTTTCCTTAGTCTATTCTTGGATAGGTCACCAGACTGGGAATAAGAGACCCAGAGTCTACTCCCAGTTGCAAAACAGACTGGTAATCTCAAGCAAATTATTCACTCAGGTTAAGGTTCTACACCCGTATCATGCTGACAATACTGAAAATCTGCCCAGAAACAAGCACGAGAAACCCAGGACTTCCTCCTGCACCCAAAGGACAACTGCAAACGTATTTTTAGATATATTAAATCTAAAAATCTGAATAGGATTTTATTTATAGCAACATTTAACATAGTTGAAATTTCAAAACTGCGTGGTGCCTTTACCACTGCCCCTTTAAATTAGTAAGAAATGCTTTTTTTAAATCACGCCATGCCCAATTTTGCAAAACTCTATATGCAAACTAAACAATCATAATTATGTAAAAAAAAAAAAAAAAAGCTGTTTTTAATTCAAGCTCTTGGGAAGGGCTTTAACTTCTGCATTTCCTAACTCTATCTAGCTGTTAGTCTAGTACACAAGAAGTTCTTTCCTGACACCGTAAAAAGTGCTCCACAACGTCTGGAGAGCAAAAGTTTGCCCCATAGCCTAATTACGGAGAGGCCTTAGGACAGTTCTTACCACTAAGCATGCAGGTTTTACTAGCGCAACCAATATACGGATCCTGGCGTACATTTTTTGCTCTTGATACCACGTAAAAAACTATTTGTCTAGTATACCAAATTACCCGTCTGACCTTATGGCACACCATAAGACGGTAAATAAACCCCGGTTCAACAGAACATTTGAAAAAAGCAGGATTAGGAGGGAAGGGGGGGATTGTCAATTAACATTCGGCAGTCCCCGCTGACAGGCAGACACTTGTTGGCCGCCGACAAGCCACTCACAAAGTTTGCCATCTCGCTGGGAGCAGGGGCCCTGCCTGCGCGGCGGGCCCCGACCCGGAAGACGGCTGTTGGGAGGCCCCGCCACCCGCCGAGGCACCCCAGCAGGCAAAGCCCCGGCTTCTCGGCGCTCCTCCGCCGCCTCCCTGCACAAGGGCGCACTCACGCACGCGCGCGCACACTCACACACGTACACACACAACAAAAGGAAGCCGTGCGAGCCGCGTGCGGAGGTCCGCTGGGGGCGCTCGGGAAAGCCCCTCCTCCCGGCCGCCGCTGCACGGCCCGCGCGGCCTGCTCACTTACTGGAGCGCCCTCGGAGAGGCCCGGGTGCGCGAAGCGCCGCGCCGAACGCCCGCCCGACTGTGCTCGGCCGCGCTCGCGGGGGGCGGCGACGGCGGCGGCTCTGGGCCCACCACCGCGCAGCCCCGCGCCGCTGCTCCGCCCACCGCCCAGCGGCGCGCCGGCAAAAGCCCGCCCGTGCGGCCGTCTGAGCCGGCCCCCGGCTCGCGACTGCCCCGGCTTCTCAAGAAATGTAACTCTTATACTGAATTATCCCCACCCCTACAAACCAAGGCACGTTTAAGCCCCCTCCCCTTACTGAACCACTAATCAAAAGTAGAACCCAACACAACACTCCTCACGATAAAAAATTTTTCAGTAACCTCTTCCTTAACCCTTCCGCTTACTCTGATTCTCCACACCTTAACTTACTCGTTTTAGTTTTCCCTTACCTTCCTGTTTTTACCCTAAGAGCTGTATTTCCCCCAAAAAATAATCTTCCCTAAACCATCTCTCCAATTTTACTCTTGAAATTTACTTTTCTAGTATAACAAGCTTCCTTATAAATTCCTTCCATTAACATCTCCCACTTACCTATTCAAAACCTCTCCACAATTAACTTATAATTTGTATCAACTCCCACCAAATCAACTCACAACCTTCTAAAACTGCATTTTGTGTGTTCCCTCATTCCCTCCAAACTAAGGCTCTCCAACTTAACACACAAATTGGCCTCAAACTGCCCTCAAATTTTGTGAACCAATTCCAGAAAGGCCACCACAGTCACTGAAAAAATCCATTTCCCAAGCATAATCCCAGTAACTTGACAATGACCTTTCCAAACATTCTCTACCAATTCACTGGAATCACTCTTAAGACTACCAAGACCATTTCCCTAAAGACTCTAATTATAGAACCTAATCAAATTAACACATTAAGTCTATCATTAATATCTACACATGCAGGTGTGCATATGTTGACAAATGCACATATATAGGACCCTACAAAACATCAAGTTGTGTATTTCATTCTAATCCCCTGGGTACTGGCTCTTCTCAAATTTAAAAGGAAAACTCCTTGATGCCAACCAAGATTTTCAGGCATCCAACCCCTACCTTGTGAAGTCACTTATCTGTTAAATTAATATAATTACCATTAAAACATTCTCTCACCATTTCCACTACAATCATGCCCAACAGCTTCCTTTACATCCATGGTTCATCTAACCCACACAACCCACTCAAATAGGCCATGCTATGTCAGTGGCAGGTCCTGGAAACAACTCTAGACCAAATCAGGCAGGTTACAGCAAAGATGTGAGATGGGCAAAGTGACCTCCCTTGTCCCTCTTAGGCTTTTCAAAGCTTTGGGTCTCCACAGGTCCTTCATTATTAAATTTCGTGACTGACTACATGTAGACTAAATGTAGAAGGGGGGGGGGGAAGTGACGAATGACCTGGGGCTAGATTCTGGAATAAAGCTGCACTTGGGTGGAACACCAATAATATGTATTTTGTGTCTTGTCATATTTTTCTCACTGCCACTAAATATGCTCTCTGTAACATGGATAACATCAAAAACAGGGAGGATCAGGAAGTATTCTTTCTTCAGAGGGTGAAAGCATGAGTTAATCATGTAAGGAATATAATGCAAATACAAAGGATTTGAAGAACACAGCATTTGGCCAGTATTGGTTTAAAATATCAGCTGCCGGGACCACAGCAAGGCACTGATGGAGAATCTCAAAAACCAGAGTCAGGTAAGCACTGAGAGTCAAGCCTTTGATAGTACAAGGGGTAAGTTGACAGACAACAAAGACTGACAAAAATGAACACTTCTGCACAACTGGACAAGCAAAAGTTTGAGAGCAAAGACAAAGCGAAAGAATAAAGGGCCTGGTCTAGATCTTAAATATCATCAATGGAAAATGATGAAGGTTTCAAGCACTGAGATTTAAAAAAAAATCAAAATGAAACAAATAGTTTAACTATATTTTGTTTTTGGAATTGGCAATACAGCTCCTTTAGACATGTTCAATAAATGATAACTACAAACAAGACAGGAAAGCATATTTAGAACTGTGCATCTGGGACTTACCTCTATATAGGTAATAAGTGAAATGAGAAAACACAGCAACCAGCCTCCTAAGAACACTAAGAAATATATGAGATAAAAGTCATTATAGATAAAAAAGAAAAGAAAAAACTACAGAGGCCATTTTAGATTCCTTAGGACATCCCCTTCCTACCACCCATCCCATTCTTCCCACTTTTTACCTGAACCTCTTTATGTATACAAATTATCACCACACAGTTCTTTTTCTTTACGTATACAAATTATCACCACACACTGATGTGGTTTTGAGGAACTCATGTAGAGGTCAAAAGATTTCAGTATCTCTATCATCATGCTATTTTTTCAAATACTTAATGCATACTGCACCATTTTTATAACATCATGGGTGGCAAGGACTGTCCTTATGCGCAGACAAGGAATAGGCTCCTGGCATTAGGTATTTCCTAAACAGCATTATGTTTTCCCCATATTTTCTCTGCTACAAGTTACTTAACTCTCCTCTTCTTCTTACCTTTATTCCTATTCAGGTCAACCCCAACCTCCTCATTCATTTCTGTTCTACCCTTTTACTAGCTTCTATCAGCTTATTCATGTTCTACTGTCAACAAACTACCCTATGTCTTTTGCCTTTCATATTAGTATATACCCCTACCTTATCTTTTTTTTTCCTTGCATACGAATGGCTAGGATTTTGCAAGTATAATTTATAAAGAAATTTAAAGAATGGGTAAATGTAACAAATCTGTTTATCTCCATCCCCACACCATAAGTCAGATACTATCATCTCCTGCCTGGATTGTTGTGACTACCCCTTCATGGTATCTCAAGCTTGGCTTTTCCTGGACAACCTATTTCTCTCATGACTTAGCTATCCATTCTCCTACTCCTTCAGCTTGCTAAAAGGACCAACTGCTTCTTGCTCCAAGGGCCACTCCTATTACTAAAAAATCTCTTTGCAGTTTACATTACTCACTTAAACCATTCCATCTGCAACATCTACCAAGTTCCAGAATACCGCCCCCCTTCCTTCCCAAAGACTTCAATTCTACTTTGTACCACATTCAGCCATTATTCTCAGTAACTTCAACAAGGATGTTGAAGTACTTTCTACACCCTGACCTTCCTCAGCTCCTAAAACCTTCAGCTGCACTTCAGCCACCCACACATATATAATGAAAATACGTCATCAATTAGAGTGCTGTACCACTAGGATTATAACTTCACAGACCTCCTTTTTTTTTTTTTTTTAAACAACTACTTTATAGTTCTACACCTGCTCTTTACCTCCTTTTGGCTTCCCTAGTCTCCCCATGCAATTTAAATCAGTCCATCAGCCATTTAATATTGCCCTCTCCAGAATATCATGACCTCCCATTATATTCACCATGTACCTCCCCAATGACAATCTTCACCATCTGTTTTCTTCACACCCACACACTGGGTGTTAAGTACCACCAGAAAGCTATGAAGTCTTCCACAACTGATTTATTCTAAATACAATTCTCTATCTCGTTGACTGATCCAAGTCATTTTCATATTTAAATCTTTAATCCCATCAAAACCTCAATCTCTTCCATAAAATTTCTTCAAATCACACCTTCTCCACCTGTAATCAAATCCTCTTTACAGCTTCTAAAATGCTGTATATCTTCATCCATCTGTTACTTCTTGCCTCCAGTTTTGGAAAAAGAGCTGTTCCTCTTTCTTAAAATAAACTTCTTAATACAATTCCTACATTCAATGTTTCCATATTCTCCCAACCCACTCAGTCCTTTACCTCCATGCACTGTGGTCTCTGATCTGCTCTCCTGAAGACCAAAAAACAATTTTATGTACCGAATCATATGACCCACCACCTCAATCCTTATCCCCTCTTTGGTAATAACACCTGAACTACCTCTTTTGGTTTATGTCACTGTACCACAGGATTCTACTGTGGTCTCTCTAGCTACTGCTTCTATCTCCAACAAGTACTGGTCCTCTTCCTAGCCCAAATAATGGGTATTTTCCCAAGTTCTGTCTTTCTCTAATTCTCTCCCCTTTGGCATTTCATCCCTTAACATTGCTTCTACATTTTCATTCCTCATATGGATATCTACCCTCAGCTCCCAAAAATAATCTTTAAACCATCCCCCTCTGCTACAATCTAATTTGTTCCTTAGGAACTAGAATATATAATGATTTCTTTTTACCTATATCCTTCAATTATTGCTTCAATTAATACCTCAATTATCAGTCCAAATAATTTCATTGCCATTACCACCCTACCAAATCCAGAATTAGTAGCTTCAATTATCAACTCTAGGTACATATTCCCAAATCTCTATTAGACCTCCTTCCTCAGCTGAATCCAGTATTTCTAAATCTAGCTAAATAATTCCCCTTTGCCTACTTCCATTGGTGTCCCACACACTGGTCATGTGTCTTAAAACCAAAGTAATTATTCTTCCCCAGCAAAATAGTTCTGCTAACTGATCCAGTAATTTTTATTAATGGCACTACCATTCTCAAGTTACCCAAGAAAAGCCCTCAGAGTTTCCCTTTTCTTTTTCTCCAGTTTTCCAAAAGCCATTTGCCATCAAATCCCTCAATTCTTTCTTCTATGTATCTCATTTCTTTTATTCCCACTACCACCACTGCAACTTAGGCTCTCAATACTTCACACTTTTGTCATAGCTTTCTTTTTTTTTTTTTTAAGATTTTATTTATTTATTTGACAGAGAGAGACACAGTGAGAGAGGGAACACAAGCAGGGGGAGTGGGAGAGGGAGAAGAAGGCTTCCCGCCGATCAGGGAGCCCGATGTGGTGCTCGATCCCAACCCTGGGAACATGACCTGAGCTGAAGGCAGACGCTTAACGACTGAGCCACACAGGCGCCCCTTGTCATAGCTTTCTGACTTGTCTCCTAGTCCCTAGGTTCTCTTCATTGCAAAAACAACATAACAAAAACAGGCCACCACATATGTATTCTTAAATTATCTCATTTCCCCACTCAAAACTCATCAATGGTTCTTCACTGCATACTGAGTCAAGTCCTTAGACTTCCAAAAAATAGAAACTTGCCGACAGCTCAACAATCGTGAAATGAACAAATACACTGTGATATGTTCATAATGGAATCCCACAGAGAAATGAAAAAGAATGAACTACTGCTATACGCATCATGGACGAATCTCAGACATGTGTTGAGCATAAGAAACCAGACACAGATGTATGATTCCACTAGTAAGAAACTCAAAACATAAAACTACCCTGTTGTGCTAGAGATCAGAATAGTACAGCTGACCCTTGAACAACGCAGAGGTTGCGGAGCCAACCTCTCCCCGCAGTGGTCGAAAATCCAGGTATAACTTTTGACTCCCAAAAACTTTACCAATAGCCTACTGTTGACCAGAAGCCTTACCGATAGCAAACTGTATACTAACACATATTTTGTACATTTTATGTAATATATACTTCATTCTTACAATAAAGTAAGCTAGAGAAAAGAAAACGTTATGAAGAAAATCATAAAGAAAACACAGTAATTATCAAAAAAATTCCACTTGTAAGTGGGTCTGTGCGATTCACACCCATGTTGTTCAAGGGTCACTGTTAATTACTTTTTGTTGAATGGAACATCAACTTGAAAGTGACAAATGAGGGAGCCTTCTGGCATGTTAGAAATGTTGAACTGGATGGTGGTTACATAAATGTCTACCTACAAAAATTCACTGATCTATAACAAGTTTTGAGCACTTTATGTACATAAAGTCATATCTCAATAAATTTTTTAAAACCCATTTAGTCTAGATTTTTAGATGTTTCCTCTACAGCCTTATTTCCCTCCATTCATAAATCTTATGATTTATGATAACCCTAAATTCCAGCTAATCTAGACCACCAACCCCTAAACACATCCGGAACTTCTCTGTCACTCATATCATACTCCCTCTTTTTGGAATACCAACCCTCACCATTTGCCTACTATAATCCTATTCATCCTTCAAGGCCTAAGCTACACACCAACTTCTCTACAAAGTCGAACCTGCCATAGTACTTCTGTCATAAACAGATGTGTACACATTTTTGTCCCTGGATAAACTCCTAAAAAAAATGAACTGTGTCATATATAAACATGTATCCTTCACACTGCCTACCATGGAACATTGTGCACAGTAAGTATACAAAAATATTCCCTGAAGAAATGCTTGCAGTCCCTCAAAAGCACCCTTCAATCTCACCCCTCCTTCTCAAACCTATCCCTTACTGTCTCCATTTGCAATTCTTCCTCCGTTTATGTATTTAATCATTCAAATAACTGAGGACCTACTATATGCAAGAAACTGCAACTACTTACCCTAATGTACCCCACTAAACTACCCCAACATGTATTCCAATTTCAGTTGCTGCCTTTTGAATCTTACCACAGCTCTAAATTTCCTTTCCTCCTTTCACCATCCAATCACAATCTACCCCCTCATTTCTAATCCTGCTCTCAAAACAATCCAAGCCCCTCTTAAATTTCTCCAGTAGCCTCCTAACTGGGTTTGTCACCCCCCCAATCTTACTCTACCACACACTGCCGCCAATCTACCCTGTACAGTACAGCTATCATCAGATTAAGGTATTCAATATACAGGCTTTTATTTCATTCTCTACTCAAAAAAGTTGAGTAGTTATACATTAATGATATGTGAACATACTTTCATCCTATGTTAACATACTTTAATCCTCAAATCCTAGCCTCAACCCTTGCCAGAAGGTATAATAATTACCAATTTCTTTTTTTTTTTAGGTTTTATTTATTTATTTGTCAGAGAGAGAGAGAGAGCACAAGCGGGGGAGTGGCAGGCAGAGGGAGAAGCAGGGTCCCTGGTGAACAGGGAGCCCGATGCAGGACTCAATCCCAGGACCCCGGGATGATGACCTGAGCCAAAAGCAGATGCTTAACCGACTGAGCCACCCAGGAGTCCCAATAATTATCAATTTCTTGATGAGAAAATGGAATCTCAGAAAGGAAGTAATTCTCTCCATAATCATAGCACAGGTAAAATAGAAGGGCCAAGACTAAAACCCAGCTTCTGTTTGCTTACTAAGCACAACACTACATCATATCAAACACAAACTACTTAGCTTAGCTTTCAAGGCCACCCATTTTCTATCCAACCCCACTGACTCTTCCTACCTTTTATCATATTATGCCCTATTCATGAACTCTCTCTGTGTTCCAAACTACAAGTTGTGATCAATTATTTAGTTAGTCATGAAATCAGTTTGTGAGTGACGGCCATCTTTTTTTTTTGCCAAACAGAACAGAATGGAAAACATATGAGTGCATCCAACATGGTAAGGGATATGTTTATTGGTGTATCTTGTTTTATACATATACACAAACATTCAAATATGCATATATTAGCTGAAGATGTGACATGTATTTCTTACTGTGGATCACAGTAAAAAAAAATTAAACACTAACTCACTATTCCCCGCATATCCTTGGCTTCTCACCTCCAAGTCTTTGCTTTTGCTAATCCCTCAGCTTGGAACGCTCTCTTTCCAGTAATTTCTACCCGTCAGAATCCTATCCATCCCTTCAAAGACTAGCTCAAAAGCCACTTGCATGCCATTAAACGTAGTCCCAGGTTTCCCCCTACTCAAATGTTTTCTCCTACCTTTTAACTTCAGTAACATTCCGTTTTTCTTAAGATATGTTATCATAGTGTAGTTATTTGTGCACAAGTCCAGCTTCATACTAGAATATAAATCCCAAAGGATTTATTCCTAACTACATCTAACAATGCTTTTACATACAACAAATGTTCATCATCTGTTGACTAAAGAGAACTCACCCCATCATTCTCTGAAAACTGTTATAAATCCACATCATAAATAATTTCTGCTACATTCTAAACTTTGGTTTACTATTATCCTTCGAATTGTCTTACCATCTTCCTCCCCAAAATAACCATTTCAAATAATCCTCTACACTTTCAATCTTCTCTTGCGTTCCGCTAAACATAACCTATCATATACCAATAATCTTTTTCTTCTTTCAGAATCATACTTTCTGTGGAATAACACCTTTCCTTCTCCATCTGGTTATCTTCCACTTTATTCCTAGTTCTCTAGCATTCATAATAATAGACCTTATATTCTTTAAACAGATTTTTCTTTCATTTTCTCTTCAACTAGACTTCAATTATTTCAATTCATATTATAGTATACATATTTCTGTCAGCCCCAATAAATCCTTTGCAGAAAAAAGGCAGGTTATGAATAAATAAATTCAAACAATCAGAAACATATAGATCATTTAGAGCTTGTAAATTATCTGATACTTTCTCATTCATTCATTTATTCAACAAGCATGTGTCTACTAGGCATATGCCCTCAATTCCCTGACTATTCTATTCTGTAATTCAGAAAGCAGCTTTGAGAAAAGCACGCAGGAAAATGCCAGGATAGCAGAGCCAAGTTGACTCATGCTCTTCACTCACAGAGACCAAGTAATTTGTGGGGTACAGGCTCATAAAAGGAAAAACTAAAAGTTACACTAGACATAGATGGAAACAGACCCCTGCCCCCCCCCCCCCTTGCTCCAGGAGCTCAAAATCTACCCAGCAAAGGAGAATTTGAAGAGGAACAAACCAGTAGGAGTAGCTAAAATGAAATAGGCAGAAAGCATTCAGACAAAAATAGATCCAGACTCTAGGTTCATTCTAGGGCTGCAAGAGAAATTTGGAGCAATTTAGTTCCTCTCCTGAGATCCCTAAGGAATCCTTTCAAATATCTAGCTAAAGTATGGTACACTTAAATCCTTTCCCCAAACCTTAGCCAATATTCATTTCTCCATTCCCTGAACTCCTACAGCATTTACTGTCCATAAAACTCATTTGGGATCTTAATCATAAACCACCTTGTTCACAGTAATCAAAGTGTTTGTTAACAAATATACCCAGAATTTATTTACATATTAAAATCAGCGAGGTCCTAGGGGCGCCTGGGTGGTTCAGTTGGTTAAAATCAGTGAGGCCCTCTTTAAAATAGTTACCTTGGGAGGCTACCACTTATCCATTTATTCACTCCATCCACCCAACCATCTGATGCACTTAACCAACATTTATCCAGTGTTCGACTACCTACAAGTGAAGCTATCATCACTGTTCAACATATTTCCGACTTCATCACGGGGAGTGTTTTCCAAAATCAGTTAATAAGTCAACCAAGAAAACCATTCCTATTTCTGTGACTAGCTGAATTTAAACCAAAACTATTCTTTATTCACTCTTATTTGTTATTGACGGATCTTCAGCATTTCTAAAAATCAAATCTTTCAAACTAAAAAGATTTGTCACCAATGAGACTACTGAATAACATTATGCCTAATACCATTTGTAATTCTGCCATTCTGAAGGGATTATGAACACTGAAGATAGGGACCACGTTTAACCTACCTTTACAAGCCCAGTCCCCCAAAAGTACACAATAGGTACTTAATAAACAGATAAATTGTACAGAATGTGCTGGAGGCTCAGAAGGGAATTCAGAAAAGGTGATCCAAAAAAGTTCTGAATGCTACTACTGAAAATGACTACCAAAATACAAAAATTCTCATCTGGAGGTATACTTTTGATATTTGTTTTAAAAAATCAACTTTCTGAAATCTTAAACTGTTACTAAATTACTTCATAACTGTCTTTTTCCCCCTAAAAAAATATAAATACTATAAATTCCTTGAGGGAAGAAATTTCACCTAACGCTTTTTTACTATCATGCCAAAAATGAATTACATCAGACAGATTCCTAAAACAGCTAAAAATCTCTAAGCAGTCATTTAGGTAAGAAAATCCAAATTAAACCAGCCACCAACTCCAGATCCAGATTTAAAATTTACTCAGATTTAGGTGCCTGGGTGGCTCAGTCGGTTAAGTGTCCAACTCTTGATTTTGGCTCAGGTCATGATCTCAGGGTCATGAGATCGAGTCCCACGTGAAGCCTGCTTAAGATTCTCTCTCTCCCTCTCCCTCTGTCCCCCCTCCCCCCCGGCACCCCCTAAAATAAATAATAAACTCTAAAATAATAATAATAATAATAATAACAATAATAATATACTCAGCTTAAACTAGCCTCAGATTAGAAGAGAACCTTTGGTCCCACCCCTTCAATATTTTGGCAAGATTGTTCCAGTCCCATTCTAATCCATTCTGTCTTCTTCCCTTAAATCCAAAGGCTTCACCAGATATCCCTTTTGTCCCTCACTCTCTCAAACACAGACACACACACACACACACACACACACACAATTTTTGTCTACAGTACTTCCACAGTACTCAGCAATTTGACACAGTCCCACTATTATCACTGACAGTGAACACTACTTTCTATCAGTCATTCAACAGGTATTTATTAAGCACTTAAAAATCAAACTGTTTTGAATTTCCCCAGAGATTAAAGAAACTCTTGGCTCCAGAGTAGGTTACAGTCTAGCCACCCTTTGCAAAACAAAGAATAATTCCCAAAAGCAAATACAAGATTTAGCAGTATATAATCTGCATGTGAACGCTGTTTTTACTCAAAGTAAAGATTCTCAAGAGGTGAGGTTACTTAAACAAGACTTCCGAAAAAGGGAGCAAGTTCTTTCTATTCTCCCCATCTGTCTACTGACTCAGTGATGTTAAACCTCATACACAAATTTCAAAAATCAGTATTTTTCAAATCAATCCTAATATATGAACACCATACTTTTTTCCACCACATTCCCACCATATTAGTGACTTAAATACGCAAATTTCCTTGTAACTGCCACAAATCTCAGTCTCACCACTGTAAATTTAAATCTCCTTCACATCAACTATATCCAAATGTCCTCAGAATTCTTTACCCTTTCTTCAGCCTCCTACAAATCTATCACCACCTCCATCATACCCTGACCTTCATCCTCTTCCCCCTTTTATCACATTTCCCCATCCCTCCTTCCCTCCACAAAAAAAGAAACACATTATCCACAACAATTCATTCCTTCCTAAAAACTCTTATAAGAATTGCCACAGAAGCCTGGTAAGAACAGTCAAGGGTCCTTTTAATCCATTCCCAGATTCCCCACTCTAAACTCTCCAGAAGACTGTCAAAGAACACTGCACAATTGACCTGGTAACTACTTCCAAGATGAACAACTATCATTGCCAAGCAACTCCTCCTCTCTCTAACCAGCAACCCTTATGCTGCAAAGATGTTGTTTCCCACAACCTAGTGTTTCTTACAGGTCCATCCATTAAACTTCCGTTTACCTTCTCACCGAGTTTATTTCCAGTCTAATTTTAAATGCTTTCTCTTTAAGCATATTATTTAAAGATATAAAGACAGCTAATAAAAAAGCTAAAATAATAACTATCAAAGGTTTGAAAGGAGGAGAATGGGGATAATGCCAATGACACAAACCCTTTCCATTCATAGAAGTCTTCTGACTCCTTCATAATGTATTTTAATCAATCAAGAAATAACAGTACATGTATATTACCTGCAGACCTGAAGAAAAGCAAGAACTACAAAAATTAATGCTTACAAGTAGTAGCCTCTGGAAAGTGGGACTGCAATGGACAGGTGAGACAGGGGCTACTGCTTTTCGTTATAAGCTCCCTCAGGACAATTTTACTTTTTAATTATGTACATGTGTTATTTCATACAATTTCAAAGGGAAGAAAAATAATGACATACTATATTTAAGTCCATTAAACCTACAAAAATTAAGTGATAATACATAGTGCAGGTGAGCGGAAAGAAAAGACTCTCTCATTCTATGATAACAATAAAAATGGGTACATCCTACTATGAAATATACTGAAGCCCTTGAAAAGAAAGAGTAAATCTAAGTGTACTGACATAAAAAGTTTTCCAAATTAAGAAAAAAAAAAATCCTGGATTATTTCCACTAAAAATTTTTAAATAAAAGCCCCTCTCATTTCTAATGCTAAATTCTCATCCTCCTTTAGATATATTTGCTAAACAAATGAATGAGTTTTTCCATCCCTCTCCCAAATTTCTTTCCATCTTCCCCCATTAATCCCTCCACCCTCTACTTCCATAAAAAGATTTTTTATACTACCCTCTCTTCAGTTGAATTAATATTATAATGTGTAATTGTAATATTCTTTCTTAATAACAAAAAGTGAGTAATTTTCAGGTAAATCTTAAGAGTATGGTTCTAGCCTACATTTCCCTCTTGAAAATCTGGTCTGGTGGGAGCTCAGCAAATCCAATAGGCCTTGGTTCATTTCCTGATATGGAAATGCTAATATTCCCTCTAACCTGGCTCTAGAATCATCCAGTCTCTTCAGGTTCCCCTAGACCTCAAGACAACCAGTCCTGACCTCCTTGCAACCTAAGACCAAAACAGATATTCTAGATCCTCCATTCTGCAGGCCCACATTTTGCAGGCTGATGCATTTTCTTCAATACCACAATGCCTCAGTGAGAGTATACATTCAGGAACCCTGAATAGCAAAAGATCTCCCACCAGCCCCAGAGTTACGGAACCAATCCCGTCTGACTAATTTGAGCTCCAAATGGAGCCTCCAAAGAAAGGCCACCGTGCATGGACTCCCCCCACCATTAATTATAACCCTGTGTACTGCAACCCAGGGTGAATAATATGGCATCAGTTCTCCTGGACCAGATAAGCTGGGTAGTGAAGAAAACCGCCAAGCCAAGTAATTTCCATTCCAGCATTAGTGTTCACGCGGCCTCTAATAAATGACAATACTTCAAATTTGCTAAAATCTAAACTCATGGCTTAGGGGATCCCTGCAGGCCAGGCGTTTTCTTACCGTCTGTTTCAGAAATTCTCATATTCGCTGGTGCAGGTCTAAAAGGTCTCAGACCAAAACTACAGACTAAGGTCTAATTCTCAGTGACCCCAACCACTACAGGACCGCACTTACCAGATGTCATCTACAGAAGAGCCCAAACAGGTTCAGAACTAGGCCATCCTGGCCCATCTGGAATAACTCTTTAGTCCTTGGGCCAACATTTATTAATTCTACTACATCTGTCTATTCTATCATGCATTCTCTTCATAGTCTCTAGTATTCAGCACTTCCTCTGGCTTCAAACGCGGTCCTTTCTATTCGCGGAAACTCCTTGTATCCCTTCTTTCCTTTCCTTAGAAACGCTTCAGTTCTTTCCATAACGAAATCCCTAATGTATCTGCACAATGAACACCCCCCGGACTCCTCAAGACTCCTCCACAGCCACCCTCTGCATTCCTCCACCTACCCGGCATCTTTCCCTCCGGCCTCCCGCTCCCTGCACACACTCCCACTACGTTTCCCGCAAGGATTCCCTTTTCTCCAACCCCTGCCCTTCCCTTCTCCCAAAGAACACACTCTGGCAGCAACAGTGACTGAGGCCTGCGGTGCATAAAGCACTGCACCAGGCACGACGGACAGAGAACTGGTGTCTCCCTAGCCTTTTCACACCCACACCCAGCACCCTCCGGCCTCCCCCTGCAAACCTCCCACCTCCTTCCCTACCTCTGACACCCGCCTCAGGCCTCGGAGGCCGCCTTCTCGCCTCCGCCACCCCCGTCATTATCCTTTCTCAACCCCCCAACCCACCATCCGCGCCCTGCTTCCTCCCGTTCCCCAGCCAGCTCCTGCGCTTCCCTCGGCCTCGGCCGCTCCCCTGGCCACCCCCAGCCTCGCCACGGCTCGCTCCCCCCGGGGTCAGGCCGTTACCGCCGCGCGCTCCCCCCGCGCGCCGCCCCCTCCCCCTCCCCCGCCCTCCCCCGGGCCCGGGCCTGCCAGGCCCAGCGCTTTACCGCGGGCGGGCGCCGAGTCGCGCGGTCACCGACTGCAAGCGGCGGCAGCTCCAACCTTTCTAGGGGCCTTGAGAGGAGGGGAAGGGGGGAGGGGAGAGAACTTTTGCTGTGGCAGCTTCGGCAACAGCTCCCACCCCTGCGCCTTTCTCCTCTTCCTCCCCCTCCTCCTCCTCCTCTTCCTCCTTCTCTTCCTCCTCCCAGAGCAGTCGAGACGCAGACATGCCGCGGCTAGAGCGCCGCCGCGGTCGCCGCCACAGCCGGCGCGGTGCATTGTGGGAAGCCTCGCACACGGGAAACGCTCCGCGGCGCCTGCCCTCCCTGGCCCGGGGACCAGGCTGGGAAGACCCAGCGTGGCTGCGATTCCGGCGCCTGCGTGTCACTGGCGCAGCGTGGCCGGGGAAGCCGGCCCCGAGCCGCGGATCCCCCGGGCTGGGCCTGGAGGAAAGCAGTATGAGAAATATCGGCCCTGAGGAAATCTCTTTGACAGGGGGTCAAGCCTTCAGTGCCTAGCGCCCTGAGAAGTGGAGGACTCGGGGGTCGGGTGCGTTTCAGGCCCGGGGAAAAGGAAGGGGCGGGGACCTAGGTGAAGGACCTATCTACCAGAATCTCCTGGCTTTTTCGTTTCTTCTCTCTTACCTGCCCTCTCCCCCGCCACCTCCAGTCGTTGGCCTCTATCACCCCAAATGCCATCTTTTCCGGAAACGGCCCTCCTGGGCCCTTGAAACCAGCAAACCCTGTTAGTGTCTGCAAACTGAGAAGCAGGATGTGAGTCTAAAGAAAGACTCTGTTCTGGACCCTGTTGCGCAAGGTCTTACAGGTTTCTCCCTCTCGCTTCACCTGGGGTCCAAACCTAGCTCTTGATATGGTAAAGACTTGGGAATGATCTATACCGACCTAGAATTGCACGGTTGTCTCATCCCTTGGAGGCCCTTTAAGTGACCTTAGCCAAATTGTGACCTCTTTTTAAGGGTGCCTTCATTCAACTGACATTTATTAGACGCCTTGAGGTGCCCATGCGGTGATGGTTTACAGTTACTCATCTTTGTGTCCCCACCCTAGCACAAGGTCAGTCATGTAACGTAAAAGATGCTCAGTGAATGTTGAGTGATTATGAGCATCAGAAACTTAGCATGGGATGAAACACAATCACGATTTCTTCATAATAGTCTGAAGATTTATTTAGCATCTCTCTGCATACTTAAACATAACCTCGAGGGGAGAGGGAAAGGAAAGACGTTACAGTGTCTATATAACCATTTCTGGAGTTCTCCTTCCCTTGTCCACGCCCACCTTCCCACCCCTTGCCAACTGAATGTTCATTTGAATAGTGCTTTTTGGCGATACTCCAAACTCCCGCATTATGCACTTGTGATGGCACTGAATTAGATTAGTGTCTGCAAGGTTAATGTTCCCCCAGGCATTAACCTTAGTAAATCGTGATGCCTGTTTAGAAATAGCTAAGGCCCATAGGTTCAGCTTAATTTAGACACAGGTAACTAAGAAGAGCACGGATAAGCCACAGTTCCACAATCAACTCTCCATGTGCTTTCTCCATTAAAAAATACACGTTTTAATAAGATGACAGTGCATAATCTGCTAATTGCAACAAAACAGTGATACAAGGTAGAGCAAGAGACTGTTATCTGGAGGACAGCCTTCTGGCAACTTCTAGCATCTGCAATGGCATCGAATTCAGATGTTAAAATATAAAACACCTCTGGCAGCCAAGAAAGAGTCTCTGAATGTTAGGTAATAGGAAAACTAATAACTGAAAAGGATTGAAGGCCTGGCGATTCCACTCAGTGGGTTAAAATTGATTGGTTTGCCTAGGAATAGTTCTAGTTCTCTGCTCAGCACCTTAACAGAAACAGTAGAGAAACAACTGCCTAACACGGGCCGACTAATAAGCACCATAGAGGTAATGACATCAGGAGTGATAATGGGGACCAAGTTTAAGGCTTCTGTAGGTTAAACTTCTGGAAATATTGTTCAGCCCCAATTTGCTTCTCGACGCTCCTCTTGCTCACCTCCCCAAATGCCAGCCCTAGGCATTCAGCATACATTCCTTTTTTTTTTTAATTTTGTTTTGAAATAATTATAGACTCACAAGAAGTTGCAAAAATAGTAGAGTCACATTTACCCTTCACCCAGCCTCCCCTAATAGTGACATCTTAAAAAGTTCTAGTAAGATGTCAAAACCAGGAAATTGACAATGGTATATTACCTTTAACTAGACTACAGAACTTACTTAGTTTTTACCATTTTCTTTAAGCCTGCATTTGTGTGTGTGTATGCTGTCTTATTCCATGTATAGATTTGTGTAACCACCACTACAACCAAGATCTAGAATTGTTCCATCACCACAAAAGAACTCCCTCATGCTATCTCTATCTTCCTGTATTCACAAATCCATCTCCCCTCCCAACCCCACTATTCCATCCCTGTCCCCTAGTAACCACTAATCTGTTTTTCATCTCTATAGTTTTGTCATTTCAAGGATGTTATATAAATGGAATCATACAGCATATAACCTTTGAGAATGATGTTTTTTACCTAAACATAATACCCTTGAGGACCAGCCAGATTGTTGCAGGTATCAAACATTCATTCCTTTCTATGGCTGTCTAGTACTCTATTGTATGTACCAGGGTTTGTTCATTCATTCCCCAGGTGAGGTACAGTTGGGTTGTTTCCAACTTTTTTGCCATTACAAATAAAACTGGTATGAACATTTGTGTACAGGTTTTTGTGTGAACTTAAGTTTTCATTTTCCCGGGATAAATGCCTTGAGAATATGATTGTTGGGTCATGTGGTAAGTGTGTATTTAATTTTTTAAGAAACTGCCAAACTATTTCCCAGAGGAGCTATATCATTTTACATTCCCACTAACAGTGTATGAGATATCCAGTTTCTCCCCATCCTCACCAGGGCTTTGTATTATCACTCTTTTTTAACTATTTTATTTTTTTAAGGTTTTATTTATTTATTTGACAGAGAGATAGTGAGCACAAGTAGGCAGAGCAGCAGGCAGAAGGAGAGGGAGAAGCAGGCTCCCCACTGAGCAGGGATCCTGATGTTGGGCTCAATCCCAGGACCCTGGGAATATGACCTGAGCCGAAGGCAGACGCTCAATGACTAAGCCACCCAGGCGCCCCATGTTTTAACTATTTTAATAGGTATGTAGTTCTCTCTCCCCAAAACTGGCTCCTGAATAAGGCATCTCTGTAACTCCTACTTTCCTTGGTAGTCTTTTAAACAAGCTCACAGGCCCCTTTTGTTGAAGGATTTCATCACATATCGCTGTAGAGAAACACAACTCTCATGAGTAAATTATAAAGTTTCTTGAAATATTAAGCTTATATAGTGTATGTCTCTTTTTGACACCCTTTTTGAGATAGCTCCAGGAAACATCTGTTAGGTGGGCCTATGAATTTCTTTTGGGAGATGATCTACATTAGACTAAGCTGCTCAGGATACAGTCCACAGGTAGCAAACTTCAACGCCCAACAAGCCAAACAACATGAATAGATGAAGCAGGCCACATGCAAAGACAATTGACAGTGGGAGGGACTGTGAAGAGCCAGAGAGCTCACACCAATCTGAAGGGCACAGCCACTACTCATTTCCAGCTGATAATTTCCAAGTGGGAATGTGAAGATCAGGAAATTAAGCAAAATCAGGAATCTGAATTTTGGGGTGACCTCTCCCAAATATCAATGTTGGCAACTAATTCCACTTCTTTAAAACAGGAAAGCATGTCAGACAAAACATGTCTGTGGGTCAGATTCAGCATACAGCCATCATTCTATCTTGTCTGATCTGGACTAACCCAGACAGGGCTGGCAACAGGCCTCTCAACAGGGGATTGATTCTCAGTGCCTCCCAGGGCCTTCTTCCTTTCCTCTGGTTCTGGAAAGGGTCCTCTTCAGTCTTGTGCCTCTGGCTTCTTTAGGAGAGGAATGTACCATCTCTTGTCCCCAAAGACTTCACCAGGTCTTCCAAACCTTCTATATCAACCATCTTCCAAGTTTCCTGGACTTCTCAGGCTCAGGAGTATGTGGACGTACTATCTTCTCTATCCACATGGGTGCCTGCAGCATGAGCTTTGTCAAGGCTGCTTCTACCTAAAGGGGAAATTTGGCTTCTTTTTGCAAAGCTCCAAATCCATAGCCTTGTCAGAGACTGGTCCACAGGAGCCTGCCCCCCCCACTACATCTTGTCATTCCTACTAGATGCAGGGAAACATGGCTTTTCCTGTTCCTATGGGCCATCTTTTCCTGAGACACCTCCCCCTGAGTTCCTGCCTCAGAACTGAAGGACACTTCTAGATCATTAATATATTCTAAAACTAATGACCAAGATATGGAAACAAATTAAGTGCCCATCAACAGATGAATAGGTAAAGAAAATGTGGGGGCGCCTGGGTGGCTCAGTTGTTAAGCATCTGCCTTCGGCTCGGGTGGTGATCCCAGGGTCCTGGGATCAAGCCCCACATCAGGCTTCCTGCTCGGCGGGGAGCCTGCTTCTCCCTTTCCCACTCCCCCTGCTTGTGTTCCCTCTCTCGCTGTCTACCCCCCCAGCCCCCTCGTCAAATAAATAAATAAATAAAATCTTTAAAAAAAGAAAAGACAAGATGCAAAAGAACACAAGAATGAATGAAAATAAGGCCTCGTAGCAGAATTATATCAGTGGGAAAGGAAAAAATTAAAATAAAATAAAATAAAGCAACATTATGAGGTATTCTATTAGGACCTAGAGGTTAGCCTTGTGGTTAAGTCCACAATGGCAACTAAACCCTCCTGGGTTTGAATCCTGCTTCTACCATTTATTACCTTTGCAACCTTAGTTACTTTACTTCTCTGTGCTGTCAAGTGCCCCATCTAGAAAATGGGACTACTAATAGCAACTTCATCTTAGGGTTGTTAAAAATAGTAAGCATTAATACATGGATTTAGAACAATTTCTGGCACGTAGTTGAATGTTCCATATATTGCAAATACAGATGGTCCCTGACTTCCAATTGTTCAGCTTATGATTTTTCAACCTAATGGTGGTACAAAAGCAATATGTATTCAGTAGAAACCAAACTTTGCATTGTGCAGTTTGATCTTTCCCTGGGCTAGCAGTGTGCAGTGTGATGCTCTCTCACAATGTTGGGCAGTAGCTCCCGGTCAAGCACAAGACCAGCAGAGTAAACAACAGGTATGCTTACAACCATTCTGCACCCATACAACCATTCTGTTTTTCACTTTCACTACAGTACTCAATAAATTACATGAGATAGTCAACATCTTACTACAAACTAAGCTGTCGTGTTACATGGTTTTGCCCAGCCGTAGAATAATGGAAGTGTTCCGAGAACATTTAAGGTAGGCTAAGCTATGATGTTCAGTAGGTAGGGTGCATTAAATGCATTTGCAATTTATGATATCGTCAACTTACAAAGGGTGTATCAGGACCTAATCCCATCGTAAACTGAGGAATATCGGTGTTATTATTCCTGTTCTTGTCATTGTCACTGTCACTGTTAAAAAGGACTTAAGGATGGTGCTGAACCAAATTTCCTAAAAGCAAAATTTAATAGGGAAAAAAAGTCAGTTCCTACAAGTGGATTGAGGCAAGGGAAAAGAGAAACTATACAAGTACCCCAAAAAATGATTTAAGTGGAAAAGTACTTTACAGAATGTTTAGCATGGGGAATAAAAAGGTTATATGATAGCTAGATGGAGCTAGGAAAGAACTAAGCAATTAAGCTGCAGAGAAAATATGTAACATTATTCAAAGAATTTATTTCTGAGCATAATCTTTGCCTGAATAATTTTACTTATAAGGCTGATGAAATTGGTCTATTGTGAAGACGCTTGCTATTTTCTACTCAGTAAATACCCAGTAAATCAAGTTCCTACCTCTTCTCTCTCAAAGTTTAAGCAGAATGAAGACAAGTTAACTATTCATATATATTAAAGCTGTGGGTTTTCATAAAAAAGAAAGAAGGGCAATTGGAAATTTTTAGTATTCTAGAGCTTTCAACGATTTCATACATTTGATTACTGCCAGAGAGTGCAATATAATGCCCAGATGAATTTTTCTTTCTTGTTTTTGCTATTTTCTTATAATTTAAATAAAAAGCATGTCAGAATTTTGGACTTCCCAGAAAATATTAAAACTACCCCGTTGCTAGACCCTGTTCCCTGGAGGGCCTGTGCAGTTGAGTGTAGACCTTTGCATGTGCGGCACTGTACACCTGGTGCTATAAACATACTGTAATGATAATGTCTCACATAGAAACCACAGAAAACACTGGGTCAGCAGCAAGCTGTAGTTTTTTAAAATGTTTTTAGTTAAACTTGGAGGAGAAAAAAAAGGCTTTTCCCCCAAGGTATCACGTGTGAACCTACAACACCCTGACCCCTTTCTCTCCTCCTTGACTATATGAAAAACCCTGAAATCACCTCTTAGAACTGGTTTTAGGGGTACCTGGGTGGTTGAGCACCTGGCCCTTGGTTTCCACTCAGGTCCTGATCTCAGGGTGGTGAGGTGGAGCTGGGCTCCTCGCTCAGTGCTGAGTCTGCTTGAGATTCTTTCCCTCTCCCTCCCCCTCAGCCCCTCCTCCTGCTCTGTATGCGCACAAGCGCGCTCTCTCTCCCTCTCTCTCTCAAATAAATAAATAAAATCTTAAAAAAAAACAACCTGGTTTTAACTTTTAGCTGCCATGCCTACACTATGTATACATATGACGTTGTACATTGCACATAACCTTGGATCCCCACAGTTTGGTCCCCCTCCCTACTACCCCTTTATAGTATGACATGTTAACAAGTTGATGACCTACAGGAAGTGAGACACAGCCATTTAATCTCTTTCCAGACGTCGCCCCTCTTGGTGCAATGCTGTAGGGGTCTCTGTAAAAAGTCCTTGCTGTCTCAGCAGGCAATCAACTTACAGTTTGGTTTTTTTCTGGGTTTTTGTCTTCTTTTCTTTTCTTTCTAAATGAGGTGTGAAAAAGCTCTAGGTTCAGGTGAAGTTCCTGATGAAGAAACACAACTGAGATTTTTTTCAGTGATAAAATCTGCATATATGTATTTCAAACAATGCAGCTAAAACTTGATGTAAATTCCTCTTTTTTCCTTTTTTGGGGCTTAATGAATATCATTTATTCAGCATAAAATCTTTATACCATATGTTCCATGTGTTAAGAATAAATGTACCTTAAAAAAAAAAAAACAACAACCCTACCCTGTTGCTAAACAATTGTGGAGACCAACACAAAGAAAGAGTTCATTTCCCAAAAAGTGACCATTTTCCTGCCTACCGATGTTCTCTATAAACATTTATTACAAACCCACATGCAAGGTTCAACAAAAGAGGTAAAAGAGGTCCAGGGTTGCCCTAAAGTTCATCAGCTCTGAGGTAACTATGGTTTGAAGGAATTCAAAGGAAGACATGATTGCAAGTCAAGGTCACAAGAACACAAGAATGAAGTACTGGGGTGGAGGCTATGTTACCTTTTCATTTGCTAACTGATATTGCAGAAAGTCAACAATTTTATACTTCCCGAAGAAAAGTACATAGCTAAGTAAGCTTCATTCTCCCCTTATGAAAAAAAGGGGAGAGGGGAGAGCTCCGAAATCAGCCAATTTGGGGGTTAGTTCTGTTCATAAGAAAATGTTTCAATGTCACAGCTAAAGTCATTACCGGTTTCGCCTCAGGCCCGCTATCATCTGAGTCTGCATGTGTGCTCCCCAGACCTCTAGCACGGACAGATATGGCATCCAAAAACCTAGAGTCCAATCGAAGAGCTCCTAGCCAGCATGGGACTGTTAATATTTGGGGCATATTACAAAAGCCAGGGAAGTATGCAGTGTATTGGGAAAGTTCCCTTTTTTTTGTTTTTTGTTTTTTAATGTTTTGGTTGTTTATAAGATTAAATATAATTTATTTGGAAGTTCCATTTATACCAAATACCATCGTCCCCTAGATTCCAGATAGTAGAGCCAAGAAAGAAAAGAAAAGAAAGTCTTAGAGTAGAATTTAGTTGCTGTAAAACCTTTGTTATGTATGGCACACATTGTTGTAAGAAACATTGTTACTATCAGTCTTAAAAATTGCATAGGTTGGGGCGCCTGGGTGGCTCAGTCGTTAAGCGTCTGCCTTCGGCTCAGGTCATGATCCCAGGGTCCTGGGATCGAGTCCCACATCGGGCTCCCCGCTCCACAGGAGGCCTGCTTCTCCCTCTCCCACTCCCCCTGCTTGTGTTCCCTCTCTCGCTCTCTCTCTCTGTCAAATAAATAAATAAAATCTTTAAAAAAAAAAAAATTGCATAAGTTGTAGAATCTCAGAAATTAGGGATAATGGCGTCATTATCCATGCTATTTTTTTTTAAAGATTTTATTTATTTATTTGACAGAGAGAGACACAGTGAGAGAGGGAACACAAGCAGGGGGAGTGGGAGAGGGAGAAGCAGGCTTCCCGCTGAGCAGGGAGCCCGATGTGGGGCACTGAGCCACCCAGGTGCCCCATTATCCATGCTTTTTGAAGGTTGATGTTATGCCACTTCACTTTTATGAAAGACCTACATTAGTACCTGTTTTCGGTGACCAAAAGAAATCCAAAGGGGATGCTCACTTTTACCAAAAAAGGCAAAAATGAAAAGAGTGTTCAGCGTTTGTTCTGCAGCGAGCTGCGGAGCTGTCCGAGAGGCAGCGTGCACCCCAAGCAGTGAGAGTGACCCCCAAGCTCCGTCCCTGGGAACTACACCCAGCATCTCAGCATCCAGCTGCCTCAGCTCTGAACTATGACCATCTGTGTTTATCTCAACTTATTCTGGGCATCCGTTAGCAAGATGTGTCCTAACACATCAGAAAGGCCCAAGAGAAGTCGTTTTTAGGTCTGGGAATGCTCAAAAGTTTTTTTCATATACATTAATGGTCATTGCTTCTTTGCTTTATGCTATTCCAGCTTACAAAAGTTTTCAAGGGAACGCCCCACTTCCAGATAGTGTGGGGAGACTGTATATAATAACATTAAATGTACTGAAAACATGCATGGAGTATGGATTTTAATATTAATTCAAATGTTTAGTATTGACTTTATAGCTACTTCACCCTGAGTAAGAGAAAGCATATGGATCTAGATCCCCTCTGTGCTGTAGCTTTCCCTCCCAGCCCCATCCTCTTGTCACCAGAGGGACCAAAAGTCTCTTAGGCAACAGACAGACATTTTACCTCATTTATGACCTCTTCCTGGGCAGAGAGGAGAGAATAGTGTGACTGGAATCTGAGACCACCTCTCAAATAGCAAAACAAAAAGTAATGTCACTAGGGCAAGGAGCAGCCCTCGCTGCTTTCAGTCACCCAACCATGTTTTCTGAATGGCCACTATGTGCCAGGCACCGTGCTGAGTGTTAGTGACATTCCTTTCCTTGAGAAACCTGTATATTTGTTCTCCTATTCCTAACCAAATTACTACTGCATGTCTGGTACTATATTTAATACCAGAAATACTATGGTAAATAAAATACTCTTCCTCCCCAAAAGGAGCTTACGGTCGTCGGTTGGAGCACAAGGCATGAAGAAGCCGCTTTGCTTCAGGGTGATGCATTCTGAGACCGGATTAAGCAGGGCGTCCCAGACCCACCGCCCACATGGTTTCTCCGAGGTAACCTTTCTGCTAGACCTGGAAGGAGGTGAGGTGGGGGTTCTGGTGGAGTTCTGGACAGAGGAAGCTGATGGCAGTACAGAGTCCTAGAGCCAAAGAGAGCTCGGTGCATTCAGGACCTGCTAGTTATTCAGAATGAATGAGTGCAGGAAGTGGTAAAGAGAGAGAGACTGTACGAAAGCACCAGTAAGCTCCAAGAGCGGCTCATAGGCCAAGTTGAGGCATCTGACCTTTGTCCTGAGAGCAGGTTTCCCCAAAGTGTGGCTGGGTGGTAAGCAAGAGGAGTTTAGATGGTACACAAACCAACATTTCTTTATGTTGGCAGTTAATGGATTTAATAGGCATTTGAAAAATATATAACTCATGCATTGGACATATTACTTCCCTTAGATTATTGCTTAAGGTGAGGCTGCATGGCAAAAATGATTCTATTCGTAAACAAAATATTAAATATATTCTATTAGAGTTGGTACATGAACAACCATAAATGACTGATGTTTGGGGAAAACAGCTTATAAGACCAACAGAGTTCCAGTGAACGATTTCATACAGGGAAGCAACCTGACAAGACTTCTGACTTGGAAAGAAGACTCTGGTTGTGGAGAATACTGGAGAAGTGTTTGTCAAATTCCCGGTTAAAGTCCAGGCTCTGAAACCAAGTTTAAAGCTGTAAGTGGCGGGGGTTTTCTCAGTGCAACATAACGGGATAGAATATATAATAGCAAGACAGCATCACATATAACACAACACACAGACACACACACCTGCAGTAGTTTTTTCATTCACTCAACTAGTATGCACTGAGCACATATATGAAAGGTGCTGTTCTAGGCACTGAGAACACAGCTGGTGAACACAATAGGTAATGTCCTTGAGCTCACAAGGTTGATGTGAGGAGAGGACACAATGAGAGAGTAACCAAAAACATACATAAGACAATTTTTTTTGTAGGAAATTTTTTTAAAGCTTTTATTTATTTGAGAGAGAGAGAGAGTGAGCGAACGGCAGGTAGGGGCAGAGAGAGAAGCAAACTCCCCATGGAGCAGGGAGCCCGATGCAACACAGGGCTCAATCCCAGGACTCCAGGATCACGACCCAAGCTGAAGGAAGATGCTTAACCAACTGAACCACCCAGGAGCATCTGGTGTGCAGGAAATTTCTACATACAAAAGACAATTTAAAAGATGGTAAGTTGGGGCGCCTGGGTGGCTCAGTCGTTAAGCGTCTGCCTTCGGCTCAGGTCATGATCTCAGGGTCCTAGGATCAAGCCCCACATTGGGCTCCCTCATTGGCAGGAAGCCTTCTTCTCCCTCTCCCACTCCCCCTGCTTGTGTTCCCTCTCTCGCTATGTCTCTCTCTGTCAAATAAATAAATAAATCTTTAAAAAAAAAAAAAGACAGTAAGCTTTTATTTTTTTAATTTTATTTTATTTAAATTCAATTAGTTAACATATAGTGTATTATTAGTTTCAGAGGTAGAGTTCAGTGATTCACCAGTTGCATGTAATACCCAGTGCTCATTACATTAAGTGACCTTAATGCCCATCACCCAGTCACCCCACATCCCCACCCAACTCGCCTCCAGCAACCCTCAGTTTGTTTCCTAGAGTTAAGAGTCAAAGATGGTAAACTTTTAAAGACAATAAATCCAAGGGAGAAATGTCAGCTCCACACAGGCTATTTCTTTTTTTTTTTTTTTAAGATTTTTTTACTTATTCATTCGAGACACAGAGATACAGAGAGAGAGAGAGAATATGTGCAGGGGGAGAAGCAGAGGGAGGGGGAGAAGCAGGCCCCCCGCTGAGCAGGGAGCCCGATGCAGGGCTCGATTCCAGGACCCTGGGATCATGACCTGAGCCGAAGGCAGACGCTTAACCATCTGAGCCACCCAGGCGCCCCCAGGCTGTTCCTCACTGCTGTGTCCCAAGAATAGGAATAGTGCCTGAAAGGTAGTAGCTGCTCAAATAGTATCAGTTGAATGAATGAACGAGAGATTTTGTTGGCTCAATTTAAGGAGTAACAATAAAAATTAAGAGAAATAGATGGGTTCAGGGCTCCTGGGTGGCTCAGTCGGTTAAGCATCCAACTCTTGATTTCAGCTCAGGTCATGATCTCATGGTCATGGGATCAAGCCCCACGTTGGGCTCCATGCTCAGCGGGGAGTCTGCTTGAGATTCTCTCTCTCCCTCTCCCTCTGCCCCTTTCCCTGTTCATGTGCTTGCTCTCGCTCTCTCTCAAATAAATAAATCTTAAAAAAGAAAAAAGAAATAGGTGTGTTCAAGATATATTTAAGAGATAAAATACAAGGGCTTAGTGTACAAAATAGATTTACGGGCTGAGAGATAAAAAGAAGAGGAATGATTTCTCAGTAGCCTATTCTACACATAGTAACCAGAGTGATCATGGGATTTCTCCAGTCAAACCCTCCCAGGGCTCCCTATTGTACTCAGAGTAAAATCCCACATCCTTACAATGGCAATGAGGCTACACGTGATCTGGGTTGGGTACCTCCCTGAGCTCATCTCTAATCATCTCCCTCTCATTCTCTCTGTTGCAGCCACACTGGCCACCTTGCTGTTCCTCAAACCCTCAGTTAAATTCCTGGCCAAAGCCTTTGAACTAGCTGTCCTCTCTCCCTGAAATGTTCTTTTCCCAAATATTCATACAGCACAGCCCTCGTTCCTACAGGTGTCTCCTTTTTCGTGAGATCTATTCTGACCACCCCATCTAATACCACAATTCACTCGCCATGACATTCCTTGCTCTGCCTGCTCAGTTTTCCCCCAAAGCATTTATTGTGATATCCATCTCATTCTAACATGGTATATAATTTATTATCTTCACTGTCTGTCTCCCCACAAGATTATAAACTCTCCTAGAGCCTGTAACACTGCTTGGCACATTGTAGGTGCCCCATAAAATGTTTATTAAATAAAGAAATGAAAGATGACTCTTAGTTTTCTGGTTTGAGCAACTGGGTGGATGGTGACTCACCGAGGCAGGAAACACAGGAAGATGAGGGATTTGGTGGGAAATAACCAGTTCAGTTTGGGGCTTGCTGATTCTAAGTGTCTTTGAGACAAACACCCAGGTGGGAATGACACTTAAGCAGTTGCATTTATGGGCCTGGTGCTGAAAAGTGGGTCACTGGATTATAGATGGCATTTGAATGGGTGTCACTGGCAAAAAAACGTTATGTAGAGAAGAAGAGAACTTTGAGAAACAGTAGGAGGTGAGAGACAGCACCATCGGAAAAGCCCATGAACCAGAGAGAGAAAGAGGAACCAGGGAGTGAGGAGGAAATCCAGGAGGTGTGAAAGTCCATGGGAAAATCATTTGAAGAAAGAAGATATAGTAGTTACCTGTTGCTGTGGAACAATTACCCTAAAACTTAGTGGCTTAAAACAATGCACGTTTAATATCTCACTCTTTGTGTGGGTCATGAATCTGGGCACTGCTTAGCTGGGTCCTCTGTTTTAGGGTATCTTACAAGACTGCAACCAAGGTGTTAGGCAAGGCTGTGGTCTCATCTGAAGGGCTGACTGGAAACGGATCATCTTCCAAACTGTCAGCAAACTGTTCCAATCGTTGGCAGGATTCAGTTTTCTAAGAGCTGTTAGGATGAGGGCCTCAGATCCTTCTCAACTACTGCCCACCCTGGGAGCTTGCTTCAGCAGAGCAAAAGAGCAAGAAGACTCAGAGGAAAAGTGCAAGCAAGTCTTTCATAACAACCTCAAAAGTGCCATGTCATCCCATCTCACTCTTGTCCTACCCTCTTCATTTGAACAAAGTTCCCAGGCTCAGCCCACACACCAGGGGAAGGCATTACAAAAGGGAGTGAATAGCCGGAGGTGGAGATCACTGGGATCCATTTTCCAAACTGCCTCCTGCAGAAGATACGTCAGCAGTGTTACGTGTCAAAGAGTGATCAAGTATCCCGGAGATTTGGCAATGAGGGGAAGCCATTTGTTATTTTAGAGAGAGCTGGCTTAGAGGACTATGGAAGCAAAGGCCAGACCATAATACACCGAGGAATGAGTTTGAATGGAAGAAGTAGAGAGGGACAGCAATCCTAAACAATTTTTCAAGATGCTTAGATGTGAAGAAAAGGACAGAGATAGGGTGGCTGAAGGAAGGAATGGAGTCAAAGCCAGATTATGGGTTTTTTAAAAATTGAAAGAAATTTGAACACGTTTAAATGTTTTTGGGTAGGCATGTATAGAACGGAACAGATTGTGGTCAGTTAGAGACGAATCATTCCGATAGTTTGATAAGGGATGCAGAAGACCCATAGTGAGTCCAGGAGAAGATGAAGAGGGCCTAAATAACCACCTTTCATTAAGCCCTCACGTGTCCAGCCTTATTGTATTAAGTGCTTTACCTGTATTATCTCATTTAAGTCAACTCCCAAAGGTAAGACCTTTATCACCATTACACAGACCAAGAAACAGGCCTGGAGAAACTCATTCACCCAAGGTCACACAGCAAATAAGAGGAGTAAAATTTTAAATCAACCTGTAAGCCAGTAGCTCTCCAAGTACAGCCCCGGACCGGCAGCAACAGCTAACAGGAACTTATTAAAAATGCAAATGATCAAGTCCCACCCCAGACCTAGTGAATCCGAAACTCTGGGGGTAGAGCCCAGCCACTTTTGTTTGAACACGCTCCAGATAACTCTGAAGCTTGAGCAGCACTGCTCCGGGTGCTGCTGCCTCTCACAGCCCAAACTAGGGCAGAGGAGAGAATTAGTCAGAAAGGAAAGGGAGAGTAACAGGGTCAAGAAACCCAGGATGCCTTCTAGGGCTCTAGCTTGGATGACTGACAGAGAAATCGCCAGAAGAGGGAGGAGGTCTGGTAGAGACCATTTGGTGAATTCAGTTTTGGACAAGCTGATACTGAAGTTCTTGTCGGCAACCAGTGGGAGCTATCTAGGGGACAAATATGTGTGTCAGGTGGCTGAAGGACAGGCCATGACGGAGACAGGCCTGCCCCTAACATTTGCAGGGCCTAGGACAAGAGTACAAGTTACCATACGGGCATAGATCGAAATATTTAAAAGTTATAAATCAAACTAACTTACTGTTAAAATACTTGGACTCCTTTTACCCTGACACACATATCTTCATGATGACAAAAACGTTTAAATCATGCAAAAAGCGATGGCTTTTATATGACTGAACATTGGCAAAATGGCCAAGCCACCTTGGGAGTTCTCTTGATGGGTTGGCAGTTGGGATGAGTCATAAAATATACACACAATTCATGAATTGCTATTTATTTCCTCCATGAAATTTATTTTTTCATGCCTTCATTTCAGCACAATTTTCAATAATGTTTATAATGAAGATTTTCACATAATTTGTATGCAACTGATAGTGTGATTCAAAGGGTTAAAAAATAAATGTAACTGTATTCAAAGTACACAAAAAAATTTTTTAAAGATTTTATTTTTATTTGTCAGAGAGAGGGAACACAAGCAGGGGGAGCAGCAGAGGGAGAGGGAGAAGCAGGCTCCCCCGCTGAGCAAGGAGCCTGATGCGGGACTTGATCCCAGGACCCCGGGATCATGACCTGAGCCAAAGGCAGCCACTTAACCGACTGAGCCACCCAGGCGTCCCTAAAGTACACAAAATTTTAAATAAGTTGTCATTGGAAATGTAAATCAAAGAAATATTAGAATTTAAAAATTATCATTCATGTAAGTTTTACAAAGTTCTTTTCTTCTCAACTATTCAAAACTATTAAAATTAAGAAGCAAAAGACAAATTATAATTACTATCAACCATTTAAATCAAAACTACTTAAAGTTGAAAGTTTTAATTTTCTGACAATTTAAATCTTATTGAATATTTTTATCAAGATAGAATTATTATCAACTGTAGCAATAGTCATGTTTTAGTTACCTTTTGCTGCATGACAAAGCACCTCAAAACTTAGTAATTAAAAATAATGATCTCTTAATTTCTCATCATTCTGTGGATTGGCTAGCTGGTTCTTCCACTGGTCTCTCTTGGGCTCATTCATGAGACTGCAGTCATGGGATGGCTCAGCTAGAGCTGGGGGATCTAAGATGATCTCATTCACATATGTGAGGCCTTTGAGGGAATGGTTCGATTTCTCATCATTCAGCAGTCTGAATGAATGTAGCTTCCTTACATGACAGGTGGATCCCAAACAGGAAAGCAGAAGCTGCTAGGTCTAAGGCCCAGTTCCTGAAGCGACACCATCACTTTTGCCCCGTTCTACTAGTCAAAGCGAGTCATAACGTCATCCCAGATTCAAGTGGAGAGAAACAGACTCCACCTTTTTTTTTTCTAATTTATTTTTTTAATGTATTATTTGTTATAGGGGTACAGGTATGTGATTCATCTGTCTTATATAATACCCAGCTCATTACAACACATACCCTCCCCAATGTCCATCACCCAGTTACCCCATCCCTCCACCACCCCCCTTTTTTTTAAGATTTTATTTACTTATTTTTTTGTTTGAGAGAGAGTGCGAGCACAGGGAAGAGCAGAGGGAGAGGGACAAGCCCACTCTGCGCTGAGTACGGAGCCTGATGCAAGGCTTGATCTCAAAACCCTGAGATCTTAACCTGAGCTGAAATCAAGAGCTGGACGCTTAACTGACTGAGCCACCCAGGCACCCCCACTTCCTTTTTTTAACTAGGCTCCATGCCCAACATGGGGCTTGAACTCACAACCCCGAGGCCAAGAGTCACATGCTCCACTGACCGAACTCACCAGGCACCCCAGACTCCACTTCCTGATGGGAGAAATGACATGAGTGGACAAGGACGGGAAGAATTCTTGGCAGCTATCTTTGCAAACAATTTACCACAAGCCATCTGGTTGGTTATTTACATAGCTTCACACATGTTATGCCTAGACCTACATATACACAAATTTAAAATAATCCTATGAAATAATAGGATATATGATTAATAATATTATTTAATATTATAAAATGTTCCTCCATCACTCTGTGCAACTATTGTGAATAGCAAGAGAATCACAATTTAGAATGTGAAGAGAAGCAAGAAAATGATGTTCAGCACTACTGGGAAACACTTTGTTATGCAATAACCTATTATACTCATGCAGTCTGAGAAGGATTTGACAAATTAATTGTCTAAATACTTACCTTGCTCAAATCCCCTCCAAACTCAGAAGCAGCATCCATCTCCAATGTCAGAAGCATAAACCTGGAGGCAGTTGCTTTTTATTTGGGGAACACAGGGCAAGCGATGTGGAGAAGTGTTTCCCTAGGACCTGAACAGTGCTAATGGGTAGAGGAGATGTTTGAAGATATGGGTTACACTGTACCTGTGCTGAGTGCCGGATCCTGAATGATAATAGTGCCTAGGTAGTCCTCAATTAATTTACACTATGTTTGCACATGCAGGGACTGCTAAGGTATATCACCTAGGGCAGGATCCTCTTGTCTAAGTCAAACAGAGGTACCAGGTAGGTCCCATTGGCTAGGGGGTAACATGCCAGTGGAGGAGAGATAATCCAGGGAGAGTGCATGGGAGTGAGGAGAGTGGTGGGCCAACACAGATGAAACTCTGGGGAATCAACACAATGTTTACAGAATAGATGGGCTGAAATATCCATCAGGAGAGGAATTAATTAAATTATGGCATGTTCATTCTATGAAATACTAAGGACTCCTTTCTCTCATTCTCTCTGTCCCTCTGTCTTTGTCTCTGTCTCTGTCTCTCTATGTATAGAGTCCATACATTCATGGACCGATTCCTAAAGTAAAACAAAATAAAAACAACCAACACGGTGTAGAACAATAAGCATAAGATGACTTATATTTATTTTTTTTAAGATTTTATTTATTCATTTGAGAGAGAGAGAGAGAGGGCGTGCGAACACACAAGCGGGGGTAGGGGGGTGTTTAGAGGAAGAGGGAGAGGGAGAAGCAGACTCCCCACTGAGAAGGGAGTCCGGCACAACTCAGGGCTCCATCCCAGGACTCTGAGATCATGACCTGGGTTGAAGGCAGATGCTCAACCATCTGAGCCACCCAGGCGCCCCAACTTATATTTATATCACACACATACACACACACACACACACACACACACACACACACACACACAT